>NC_042493.1:1233638-1286777 GCF_005508785.2 Acyrthosiphon pisum | reverse complement strand
GTTAGGTACTACAGAAAAAAAACTACAAAGGTTAGGGGAAGGATTTCTCGATCAGATACCACCCCACGTGGTTGAGTCACAGTTAAGTATGTTCATAACGTCATTATAATAGATAATAGGTAGGTACGTACTGGGTATAATATTATACAAATGAAAACTAGTAAAGAATTGAAGCATTTTTATACTTCAAATAAATTTATATTTGAATATTTATTATAACATAACACAATATAATATATTATACAGAATCCGTCTGATGTTACCTCAACTTGTGAAATTGTAACATTATTTTTAATAATTATTGCGAAAGATATAATTCTATTCATCGACCATACTCCGTTTTATGTGTATTATTTTGTTGTTGCCGTTGTTTCTATTCAGTTCTAAATTTAGGTATGACTGATAGTTTAAAATAAAAGCAATTACATTTTATTTCAACGTCGTATAAAAACGAAAATTTCTCAAGAATTGCATTTTTATACTTCGAGTAAATTTATATTTGAGTATTTAGAGCACAATGTGTGCAGAATTTGTCTGATGTTTACTCGACTTGTGTGAAATTAACTATTATAGGTAACGTTCTATTTAAGAACTATTGCAAAATATATTTTATTCATCGACCATACTTGGTTTTAAGTTTTGTTGTTGTTGTTGTTTCTATTGAGGTTGATTCGAATTTGCTCATTCAATAATAACAATAATAATATAATAGCGTATACAACTACGTTTACGATTATAACATAAACGGGCGAGTATAATAAAAGTGATTTTATATTCCAATTTCTGCGTTGTAGAAATAGGCTGTATGCCTACTTACACCGAAATTATTGATATTCGCAAAAAAAAAAAAATAATAATAATATCAGAACAACTTTTATCTGCAATATTGCAGTAATGCAGTTATCTTTTACCTATATACTATTTCACTCGGAATTCGCAATGTGCGGGTCACTACCTATATACTTATATATAATCAATGTATTATGTTGTAGAATTATTTCCATTCAACGACGAAGAATTATACCATGATACGTAGGTATACAATTAAGAGCTTGAACATACTATTATTCGTGTAGTTCAATGATATGATATTATTATTTATTATTGTGTATTATATTTTTTACTTGTTGCCTCGTTTACGTTGAAAACGATAAAATATATTTTCCAAACAACTTTTTGTTTATTTCTGTGTACAGTAAAATTGGATGTAGGTCCCTATAATAATAATTTAGTGTTAATAAATTGCAGAATTCTGAGGAAGAACGATTTTTTTCTTCAATAAGTAGGAACTATAATTGTATATAATAATATAGAGATGTTTTGAGTTATAATTTATCGGGTACCGAGTAGGTATTGGCGGGCGGGGTAAGAATGTCAGTAGGTATGAACTGTAGTTACCAAGTATTGAGTAAGTAATGAATAATGATTATAATAACACATTAAATCCAATCTGAGTATCGAACATTTATAGGTACACAGCCAAACGCAAGAGTGAGTGAACATAAGTCAGTTTTCCAAGTTACCGCTTACTAGGTTCCACCTTACTATATTGACATATTTTATTTTTTAATGACAATTATTTAGAACAACCAACTGAATGCCACGTTTTAGGTAACGGTTCACGACGACGAAGATGACATCATTAAAGTATTAAACATGTTTAAAATAAGTTTAATGTGTTGCTATTAATTATACACAGTATAAACCATTTATTTTTGTGATTTTAAGATAACGGAGTATTATACACGACAAAGCACAATAGTGAGTAAACTTAAGTCAGTTTTCCAAATTACTATTTACTAGGTTTCAGGTCAGAGATATAAGAGACCAATTAAAATAGTACGTCAATCAGACACCATAATAATAATATTATTGACTATTAATTGTTTAATGACAATTATTTAGAACGAACAACTGCAGGCCACGTTTTAGGCAACAACTGTTGACGACGGCGATGACATTGACATTAAACATGCTTTATGTAAGTTAAATGTGATTTTATTGGTTATTACAGAGTTTTATTCAATTTAAAATTTTATATATTACATTATAAAACATTTATTTTGGTGACATAAATGATAACATATTATTATACACAGCCAACCATAAAAGTTAGTAAACTTCAATCACTTTTCATAGTTATGATTTTATATCATAATATATTGTATATGGCCTCGAATGCGATTAAAGTGTTACATATTATTGGTTTTTAGTACATCATAAGTATACAAGTTTTTTTTTGACCTAAATAAATAAATAAATAAATACCTATAACAATCAAAAATTAAAAAATAAATAAATTCTTTTGGCTTTGGTTCACATTAAAATATGTTTTTAATACATTTATTGGTGTTATATTTAGAGGTTCGTTGTTGTGGCGTTCGAAAAGGCTAAATTTTTGGATATTTTTTTTTAATCATTCTTCATTAAGTTGAAAATTTTCAATTGTGATTTATAAGACCAATCGTTTATAAAAACCAATTGTTTGCAATAAAATCTTATTTATTCATATAATTAATCATTGAGTTTGGTATACATACAAACATTTTGTGTTTGTGAAAGAAGTATTTTTATTCGATTTACACATTTATAAAACGATTTTGAATTAAAGTACATATAAAATAAAAAATTTCCTTCAAAACACAGGTTGTAAGATTTATGTTTGACATTAAGCCAATTCTTATAACTATCTAATGAAACTAAACTTCAAATGCTAAATTCTAAATATGAAAAACAAATATTTTATTAAAAATATTGGTGAGCTTTTTTTTTAATTATTTTATAATTTTATATATTATATCATGTATAAGAGGACAATATTTCTGATTAAGAAAGTTGTGCTGCAACGTTGTTAGTTTTAGATTAAATTTTGAAAATAAAATTAGGAGTTTCGAGAAGAATTTAAAACAAGAAGACAATATTTACTACTGAACGTTTTTTTCTATTAAACTTAATTGAAAAGAAAAATGATTCCAAGCTGAGACTGGTGTGTGAGCCCATATTACTAAGGATATTTATAATAATTTATTTATATTACTGTTGATAGTTTATTTTTCTATTAGTGATACGGTAAGGTTGAACTAATTTTTGACTAAAATATTATTACATTATTTATTATTAATTTATACTAGTATTATAGTATAATATTATTCATGTTATCAAGTCAAAACACAGTCATACTAATAAATAATATTCCAAATAATAATGTAGGTACGTAAATGTATAATGTCAAAAAATATTAAGTCATTTCGATTGATATTTTTGACAACAAAATAACTAAAACCGTTTTTTGTTAACTACCTACCTATAAAGTTTTTTCCAAATTTAAAATGTAAATACAAATACAAAATTGTGCACACGTAATTTCCATATTTTTGAATTTCCATAAGAACAACTCAAGAAGAACCTTGTATTACATTTTCAAGTCTAAAGTTTTAAATTTGAGAATTTTATGATTTTTATTATTATTAGACATTTTTTTATTTTATTCCCACTCTCCCCACTTGCCATTTAATTTTTTTCCAGACACCAGACTAAAAGTTTAAGATTAAATGATTTTTTTCTGCTCCAAAAGGTGATGACAGACACAAACAAATACACTAATCAGTCATCGTATAGTGTAAACAATACATTCATTCGCTCAGTACCTAAGCAGATAGGTTGCACGTATCGATTAAATATATTGTAATATCTAACTGTTTCGTAAAACATCGACCGAGGTATATTTTACGTGTCAATACTGCAGTATAGATGAGTAAATATGATAAGATTAAGATAAGTAAATATTATGTAAAGCGTAATATAAAATGGTACCTACCTATAAAATTACAGCCCGCTTAGACGGGAAAAAAGAGGAAAATCCGTCCGACAAGAGAACAATAAAATATATACGGAGAATAAAAAAAAATGAAGTTGTTTCTATGCATATATATTTTAATTTATTCAAAATTAATTTCCCAGTGGTATAAATAGTTCGTTTTATTATGCAAACGTTTTCAACTGCTGAGCTTAAAAACAAATTCATTCAGTCGCTGTATACACTTCAACGAAACAATATAAATTCCAATGCTCCCGGCGAGTGGTGCTACGATATATTCCGTTTAAACTGTTTTTTTTTATTAATATTATTAATATCAGAATTATATAAAACCGACGACTTTGTAGAAAGTAGATCACAATACTGTATTGTAACCATATGCGTAGAATAGCCCCCCTGGAATTTTGTTTAGCCCCCACATTTCGTAATTTTTAGAATATATGTAGTTTATCAGAAATATAATAGGCTATAGCCTATGTAAATTCAGCACGCTATGCCTATGATTGTAACATATTATAATATGTTAAAAAAAATTGTGTTAATTATTACACAATATTATAATGTATTTGACATTGAATAGGTGTACCTACTATCTTAATTTTAAGACAATAAATATTAATTAGGGTTGGCATTCGAAAATCAAAAGAAGTAGACAGTGGTTTTATAATCTAGCAAAAAACTATAATATTCAGGTGCGTGCCTAGCCAGAATTGAATAAATTCGTTAATAAAGGAAAATATGGGGGTAAGCATGCTCGGCCCTGTAATAATATAAATAAACAGTTTTTACAATGTCATTGAAATATTTCAAATTCAGAAACTTATGGACTTGTTACAGATAAACATACATCATTTACGCATCAAATATAAACAGTTGTGCAAGACAAATATATGATTATGACTGATGAGTATTACTGTATAATCTATCGTTCTCGTTCCACCCAAAAGTTATGTATAATATCAATTATAGTTAAATTATGTGACACATCGTATAATTTACAAGGCCGAAAAGTAAATTTTGTAACGGTCGCTTAAAAAAGACACAATATTTAAGTAGATTTAATTATTATTATAAAAAGTAAAACTTTTTCCAAAAAAACGAATTATACTCTCATAGTACCTATCTCTGTATTAGGTTATAAAAAGTGTGTAGTTTTTATCATCGTAGAAAACAAAAAATACAAATTCAAATAATTTTTTTATCGAAAGTATCCAACTTAATTGAAAAAACGATAGCCACAATATTATTACCTACATAAAGACTAAGACAAATGTTAACGGTATTAATACTATTGTTCGTAATATTCGAGACGATTAAGATTATAACTTTATTTTGTAAGTCAGTCACAAAGCTCGTAAGTTGCATTTATATTTGTCATCCTTAACACTTAATAAAATTTTTCTGTTCACTTATTGTGTTTGCATTTATCACTACACGCATGATTTTCAAAACAATATCAAAATTTATTGATGAACGATATAACCTTCATACTAAAACATTTACGTTTCTGTTTTGCACTATAAATGTCCCCTTTATGTCAAAGTTATTATTTATATGTAGGTATAGTAAAACAAGTTAAATTTATTAGCTTTGTTAAAATTAAATTATAGTCTGTATAATCTACCCTGATTTTTAACAAATTGGTTTACCATGTCATCGTAATTAGTTTTATGTGTTTGAGGGTCGAAAATCATCTCTCTGTTGAACAATTACTCACTGGGGTATACAAAATAATTTTCCCGCGGAAATATGCATGTTATATACCTATACCAGCTGCACCTACATTAGAATTAAACTGTTAAAGGCTTAATTAAGGACATAAATAATGTATTATTTTCGGTAGATTCTTCACGAGGATTAGAATTTTGAATAATAAATAGATTTTAAAATAATTCATAAGATCATTATACTTTACGTTAACAGTTAACACTGAACAGTGACCAGCACTTATTGTTTTAAATGTTACAGAGAATTTAATAATGAGTGTTTCTAATTGTCAACGACTTGAATTATTTAATTAATCATTTGAATCTAAATATTTTTGAGATTGTTTTCCAAAATTGATACTATCGGTAATGCCTTGTATTTGAATTAAAATGTGTTGCCTGCCTTTTGCGATGTCAGCACACTTTTTTGTTTTCTCACCCACGCGCGACGTGGTGAATTTATGTTCAGCAGGACAAATCTTGTGTTGTTCACTAAGTATTAGAGTGAATTTACCTATTATAGAACTTAAAGTTTTCCAAATTGGGCGTCTTCAACCACCACAAGCCATGCTTTTGAGTTTTGGGGCAACGTCATAAATTGTACCTACATTTTTTTGTCCATATATCTTCTTATTGAGAATTAACTTATAACCTATTATTAATTTAAATTTATGAACCTTGTATGTATTCTTAAGTTGGCTTTTTTGCGATATTTCAATTTTAAAGCAATATATGAAGCATCTGTAAATTGTACCATTTTACTTACTCATAACTAGCATGAACATTTAAATACCGTAAACAAGCAGAAATTTTGTAAAATTTAATTTACAATTAATTTGTAAATTAATTTGTTAATTTTGTAGAACACAAAATTAACACTGAGTCAAGGTACATAAAATATGTTGTAACTGTTGCATGTAAATAAACATTATTATAATCAAAACTATTAACTAGGTTAAGGAACCATTTGTGTGATACGCAACAAATTTATCATTAAGTCTTAGTCGGTAAGTTTTAGTACCTAGACTAAAAACAAGATGTAGCAAAATAGAAACTAGGTTAAGAGATATATAACTAAGTTTTATTGTACACGATATTGGAATGGACAAAAGTTCTAGGTTCTTCAGCTATCATCGCTTGATTCGGTCACTTTGTAGTAGAACAAAACAGTAATAAAGTGTATTTTATTGTTGTGTGTGTGTGTATAGTATTGGTACCTATTATTTAACCTTAACGCACAATATTTTTGTTGTGTGTTGTGTGTTGGGGAACTTCAACATAATTTAGAACATTAAAATATGTTAAATGTTTATTGACTTTAAGTTTGATAATAGATCAGATACTAAAGCTATAACAGCACTGCAAGGTTGGTTCTGCCGAACGCAAATTGTCCATGTGGAACGTGGGTCAGAGATAGAAAACAAATTATGGTGCGCTGACATCCTTCTAAAGAATTTCTGAAAAACACGCCTTCAATATGTATACATTTGGTATCATATATAACATATAGGGTAATACTTTCAAGGTACTGGATGAATTACCTATATTTGTATATTAGACACAAAACTATTGGTTGAAACGACATAGGAATATAGGACAAAACTACAATATCGGATAATATGACATAAAAATCAGCGCCCATACGGTCTTTGATCCACGTAAGTTTTTGACGACCGTATAATAATAATATTGTTATCTTACGTTTTCATCAAACATCTTGTCGGTGTAATTGAATATATACTTGCGTGTGTTTTTAAAATACAGTCGACTCTCGATAACTCTAATTTCCAGGTGAATAAAAACAAAATTTGACTTGGTGTAATTTTCGAGCTGAATACCTCAAACACAACTTAAGTTCACTTCAAGGGGCAAAAAAAATCGTCTGCAGTATGACTGTAGTATGATTATTATTTAATAATTTCTAAATTATGGAAATAATGAAATATGTGTGGAAATATCTGTAATGATCTTTTAGTATTGTCGGCGAGCATTTTTGTGAAATACATATTATTATTTAGTTATCACCAGTGTTCAGATTACATAAGTACTTTTTTATCTAGATAAAAAAAGATACAATTATTTTTTAAATGGTTTTAAATTTAGGTATATTTTAGTTGGGCACTAGGAACATAACAATAATAATGATATAAATAAAAATAATTACATTATTTATAAACCATAAACTTTATTTGAGAATCTGACATCTGTATAAATATTTAAAAGTGCATTTGTACAATTTTAAGCGATTTTTATCAATAAAAAATGTATCTAGATGAATTTATTTAGTTTAGTAAAAAAATGATCTAAGATGAACGTTTAGATACCTTGTAGCTATTTATCTAGATAAGATAAAGGATAAACAAATAATTATCTAGATATTCATCTAGATAAGTCCGAACACTGGTTATCACTTATTAATAACTGTAATAATATATGTAATATAATAATACGTATGTTTAAATTCATTTTGCGGACGTTACGAGTTCTGGTTATAATGGCGAATTTTTAATGATCCCTTGGCCGTCGTTATAAATGATACCAGTTGTATAATATTAATGATCCTATATATGGAGCTGTAACAATAGTTATTAGCATTAATAGCATCGCCTATTATTGTGCTGTACCTACGTCGAGTCCGAATGAATGGTGAAACTGTAAAATTATTAGTTTTTTTTCCTATTAAAATATATAACCGACCACCTATAATGCAATAAAAATACCTATCTGAAAATCGTTGAAAATCGTTTTTCAACCGATCCAGAAAAATATTTCTTGGATGTCGTCTCTGGCGCAATAAATAATCGATTGCGAAACGGCATGGTTGTCGGAGCGGCCTTGTACGGAAAAGCAGAGTCGTGATGTTTTTAATTTCATACGTTGTGTGTACCACGATGATAGTGATATATTATTATCATTATATTATGTGCTTTCAAAACGTATACTAGGGCACCCATTATACATCATCACGATGCTCTGATCCCAGACCGTCTGGGAGGAGTTGTTTAAAGTGCAACCCAACGCGGATCCGTCGGTCTATATATTATTATAAAGTAGTATATTATACGACTGTAATGAATCACACGTCACCGCCGCCGTTGTCGTCAGTAGAATAATAATTAACGAAAAATATAATAATATTCTGTATTTCTATTCGTTTTGATGTCGTGGAGAATTGCGAGTGAAAAATAATATTTTTCGTAGTGTGTACAGAACGCACGAAAATGGCTGCATAACTATATCATACTGTATAGTCTATGATTATGTTATACTAATATTTAGGGCTTGAATTTTGTCCATTGCATTGTTATCCGAACATAGTTAGGTAAGCGATTCTCGTAGTATATGTTTCATATATTTTTTAATTCGATTTATAGTTATATTTTAATTTTTTAATTTTTATAGAGAATTTTAGGGTTTTAGGTTCTTGTAACGTTCTATCAACGTTTCTACCTAATCATATATAGTTATTTTACTTTTTAATCGTAATTTTTCAAAAATTGTTCCGTAAGACGTAAAACAAGGTTTTTAGTGTTGATGTCCAATTAAACGTAAAAGACTCGGAATAATTATGCAGTCCAGTTTTTTAAATTTAATAAAATACATTTTTTGGATAAATAACTTATTTTAAATAAAAATAACATAGTTGTATTAATTTTATTTTAGATGTCGAAGCAGAAATGTCTGTAAATTTAGCTATACATACATACAAATCTAATATCTGAACAGTATATTTAATATAAGTGATAGTGTAATTTAAGACTTAATTGAGCTGTATGTGGGGTTGATCCCCCAAAACAGTAATCCGCTAGGTAATATAAAAATGTTTGTTATCATTTAAAATAGTAAGAAATTCGAAAAATGTAAACAATAAAAGTTATAAAACATAATATAATTTTGTTTCTAAAATGTTATTTAATAACTAAGAATTGAGTAAAAAATATCTATTCAAAAACACAAATGTATTTTATAATAGATATATAATTCATATCTCTATTATTAATAATGATAGTATATTATCAGCATCTAAATGAATTCAATTTTTTTTCTTGTGTCAAAACGTATAGTTATATAGGTTCCATACAATACGACGAAATATTATAATATTATTTTGACGAATCGTGATTCGTAACATACCTCATAGAGGAATTACAATAGCCAATAATAATAATAATAATATTATTATCTATATTATACCCACAACCAACTTGATTAATTCATTTGTTTTTGAATTATATATTCGGTAGCAGTCGATGTCAATGACTAATGAATATAATATATTATTATAATAATACAATTATTAGTGAATGATATTACAACGATTGATCACTACAACTGCCAATGTGTTCTTTTGAACGAACAATTTACTAAATTGATCACAGCTAGCATGTCCTACAAAAGAGTTAACGGTGTTATAGATTTCGACTCCGGTCGATCAAAATAAAAATAATAATATTTTACCGTCATACCATTTCGGTCGATAACAATTAGGTACGTACCTATATTAATCAATTAAAGCTTTTTTTCGTTTAACACTTCAAATGTAGTAGGTACTACGCCATACTAGCTGTTATGATTAAAAGTATGATATCATTTATATAAAATTAAATCGTATAAAATATTATCATTATAATAACACCACGACTAGAAGCAACCGAAGCTAAAAATAATAATAAAAAAAATCACTAGGCGGAGGTGCGGTAGAGAATATTCTGACGAATCGAGGAAACACGCTGCAGACAAGGGTGAAGACATGCTGCTTTCTTTTTACGGCCATCACGATGACATCCGTCGCACATATTTAAAATGTTTTTTTTTTCTGGGAACTGACGACCCGAAAATCGTGGTAAGTTTTATATAAGCCACCCCGAGTAAGCAATCAGGAAAACAAAAACGTGTTTCGCGTAAGTACCTACCTATACTGTATATAAGGGATAATAAGTCGTATAGTAGAAAGTTGCTAAGTAACTAAGTATACAGGTGGGTATACTTCGAGTGGTTCATTGTCAGCCTTCAAATCGATAACGTCCTCCGATTCGCCGGCAAAATTCACACACACGCCGTTCGAGTTTTTATTTCCCAGGAGACTAAAAACTATGTGCGAAAACGAGTCGTAAAAAAATGTATTAGACCAGAGGCGATTGTAAATATTTATTTCGTTCGTGGTTTACGAGCAGAAGAAAAAATAGTGTACAGTAAACATATTGGAGGTAGGTACCTATCTACATCGCGTTTAGGGCCGAAACGTTCGTAGTAATTTGTGCCAAATAGATCACAGGTGGTCGTAAGAAACTGTAATGCAGTATATCAGTATACTGTAATATCACCCCCACCGTGTTTGGCGTGTTATAGACGTAAAATATAATACCTTTAAGTAGATACCAGTCGGCATCTGGACCGATACCAAATGTTTATCGCCGTAAATCAAATGGCATCATGATATTATTACTTAAGAGTTGCAATAAAAGACGCGACCATATGGCTTGAGTTAAAAATGTATTTACAATACATGAAAAAAAAAAATGTAATTTATTGTGAATTATAAAAAAAACTACAATAAATATATTATCGAGTTTTCAAAAATGTTTGTGTTTGGCTACAGTAGAAAATCGTTTTTCAGAGCGTTTCGAGAGCAGAGTTTTGCGACGGCAAAAAAAAGTCATTCTGATATAGATGTGTATAGCAGTGACGTTTGTTTCGAGCAAAATATTATCCGTCATCGATAATATGTGTGCCACGTGTGACATGTTTGATTCTAGTCGAGAGAACTACGGTTTTTCTCGGCTGACATGACTTGATGACAATAATTATAATATAACTCGTCCAGTTCGTCTTCGCCATTGGCGACAGTTATGATTTTACAAAATTAGAGGCCCGAAAAAACCATCGTAATTTGTAATGTAATACCAACTTAAACGTGATTATGATTTTTATTCTCAACTTAGAAGATTTTATTATCATGACGAATTGACATTAAATATATATATTGGTTATTTCATTGTGATATATTTTATTATTTACTAATTATTAAGTATTAATAAATAAAAATTGGTTATTCTCATATCATATTATTGTGAGTGGCTAAATTATTTTTTAAATGGTTACCCCCATTACCTGTGATATCAGCCGGATGCCCAGATGGACTGTACGAGTTATATCATAGGCAATACGTTTACGGGACAATCGCGGCTATTGGATCGAAGTGCCCGGAAAGTAATTTATTTTTCTTTCGTATGGATCGTCATTATTATTTTAATGGAAAAACTATGAAATGTACACAAGACAAATAATGTGTGTCTGCCACTATATCGTTTGAATGCTTTACGACCGAGGTCGTTTCCCACGAAGTCCGTACGACAATAATTACGATCGCAATGTCTTATCGTCGTAGCCTACCTAAGCTCTCGGAGAGGTAGAAAATAGGAATATTTTAGAATATCCAATAACTATAGATTCCAGCTACAATGAATACCGACCAGCCAGATGACCACCGTCGTCGATATTACCTATAACGATACCACGATAAATCCAATATATCAATAATTATAATAACTATTTAAACTAACTCGTCATTTATTAAGTTAAAATCAATCAAGTTAAGTTAATGTAAACTTGATTTTGACTCATACCGACGGCTTATGCATTGCTTAGGATGCTATCAATATGTTAGCATTATAATATACTATCATATTATTGTACACTTTTAAAACGGTATTTTCAGTATAAGAAGTGTTGGTCGGGTCTCAATTTTAAAATTAATAACCGTTTGTAAGTTGTACGTAGATCTAGGCACAAATAGCATTTGAACTTTGGGGGGGGGGGGTGGCTTAGCCCCTAAATCCCTCCTGTTTGCGCCTATGTACTAAGTAGGTACATAAACTTACATGATGTGCGTTAAGTCTTGCACGAACGAGTTTTGCGACGGCAAAAAAATGTCATTACAATAGATAACTTGATACAAAGTACGACTGTAGTTGTAGTGACACATGATTTTTGCAAAACGTTTTCCGTAATATTACAAAAACACTGTGTACAAGACGAATAATGTGTATCGACGACTATCATTCGAATGCTTTGAAGCCAACTCGGCTGCCCACGACGCCCTTATAATACGACGATTACGATTATCGTCGTCATCTGCCTAAGCTCTTGGAGACGTCGTAAATGATAACATCCACTAACTACAACTAGCCTCAGCTGTACAATAATAATACCGCCCAGCCAGATGACCACCGCCGTCGATAAAATAACGAAATCGTGATAAATCCGTCAATTTGTTATTATTACATTTTAGAGTACCTAAATATCTCTGTGGTTCGATCTGAGCATAATAATATTATTTCCGTCGTCGAGTTCCGATCACCGTCGCAAGAATGCCTATACATTCTGGTCGTATATCGTAGAAAATAGTAAATTTTCTTATATCCAACGATGGGCCAATGTATAGAGATTGTTACGACGAACGTACGACGTACAGGGGACCAGGAAAAATATAGGTCATGATGTTATTATGATCGATAGTCGCGTGACAACCGAAATTTAAAATTAAAAGTTATTACAGAACAGTAGATTAAATTACATATTATTTTAATATTTAAATAACCCAATTTTAGCTCTAATTACTTAGGCGCTTATGTATATTATTCAAAAGTAATGAGAATTTTCATTATTAACTTTATTATTTATTACAAATTATTAGAAAAAAAATTTTATTTATATTTATTACATGTTTTACTTAAATGATAATCGCGTTTTTTTCCCATTACTACTTTTTCCTAGTTTGATTATTAATATTGATCTTATATCATTAATAGCTATATAATTTTACACTGATTGTTTAATATTTTGCCTATTCTTGAAAATGTCGAGTGGTCTTTATAGATATTATATTTCTCTTAATTCTTCAAAATAAATATAAACGTCATTATATCCGTATAATATGGTCATTGTAAGAATGCCATTAAACAACTGATAATAATTAGTATATAAACATATGGACCTATAATTTATTTTAAAAGCGGAAGATGTTTGGTCAAAAAATAATAAGTTTTATTTTTTTAATTATTTTACCCGAAACTTTGTTACGATGAACTTTATAATTAGATATTTTCGCTGAGTACCTATCTAATGTAATATATTAAATTCAGCGTTTATAATAAAAACTTCTATCATTTTCTTTTAGAGGCAATATTAACCCGATTCGTGTCAAAAAGATCATCTTACGTCGTAGGTATAATAACGTTTTTCAAATACCTACTTACTATACTTACTCTCTCTGTGCACTCTATATAATAGTACATAATATAACTTGAGGTAGATAGGTACTTGAAGAATTCGGGCACTTGCGAGCGTTTAGGAATGATTATTTCCATTCGCCCAAATCGAATTATTGCTATCGCTTGGTGGTTCTCGTACAACACAATATATTATTATATTAATAAAATATTTATACTATAAAATATTATAAAGTAATACATTAGTATATTACATTATTAACGCTATATGATAAAGAAAAACATTTAGTAAAATAAATATGGAAATGTAAATCCACACCGGTTGACGGTGGGGTGATGGTATTAGGCCGGCGGTGTTCACCCACAAAGTGATACTTTGAACACTATGTACGATAAATATTGCTGTGGAAGCCGGCCACCCATCCCCGCTGCAGATTTTTGTACCCTTCAGAAGGGCGGCGAGTAAGATATCTAAATTTTAAATCAAAAAGATTAATTACGTTCGTACAAAAGTTCCAACGCTACTCAAAACTAAATAATTAAGATAATTAAAATATAAAAATAATTGTGTTTAAAAGTTCAGACATAAATCAAAATGAAAAATATATGAAACGCAACTGGAATAACATTATGAACTGAAATTCGGTTTTCTAAATTGAAACCCAAAAACTTTTTTAATGTAATTTTACTTCGGATATTTGAAATCAATGACGTAGTAGTAACAGCCACTGCGGTACTACAGAGCGAATACCATTGTAAACAAAAAATATCAATCCGTTTTTCAAACCAAAAGTTTCAGCCACGAGTACCTACAACTCTGAGAGAAATGGAAAAGACAGGAATCCAAAATTAAAATTATCGGCAAGACGTAGATAGCGTTATAGGCGTTTGGTATAAATGGTTTGGTTTCGTATATATTTCGAAAACATGATATTATTATTTGTGGCCAAAGAAGACCCACCCTCATGCCCTACTTGTGAAACACTCATTACGGTCAAGTAAATCCTCCTCCTCTAATGTCGCCAGTTCAATGAAATACGCATCCAACAGGAACTACGCCGGAGACCCTATATGACAGGGATGGCCAACTGGCAACCCGCGTATCATTTTTCACTGGCCCGTGCTACATTTCAATTGGGTTTATAAAAATATAAAATGTTAAGATTTTTCTGTATTTTATATTATTTATTATATTTATAAAATTATTAAAATCCATATAATGTTTATCGTAAAACGTAGATATGAATTCTTATCTAGTATTGAACTACTAAATTTAATGTAAATAATATTATATTATTTATAAGGGTATAGTTAACATTAGGTTTTTTTTTTTTTTTGCTTTCTATGTTCTCTGGCCCGCTATATTTTCGAGCATTCAAAATTGGCCCTCTATTGGCTATATGAGATACTTTCACCCACGCCCAAAAAACTAATTAAATTCATAAAGGAAACTGAACCACGACATCTTATTTAATAACATTAGTTACCTGAAATAAAAAATTACAAATATAATAGTTATTAAGTACCTAACTTATGTAATTTTATGTAATGCAATGTGATTAAAACTCAATCTATTTCTTCCAATGTAAAAACAAAATGTAATGCAGGCTAATAGCTTTGTATTTGATGCCTTTAAAAATTAATAAAAATAAAATAAATATAAATAAAAAATATTATTTTTGTGCGTTTTCGGAAAATGTTAGTGATTTTTCGGCAGGTACTTTGACCACAAATTTAATTAAGTGATTAAGAAGAATCGTTATACGTAGGCACGGGTTAAAAAAATGCATATCAAATATCGTATTCGTATATCCAAAGGTTGGCAAGTTAATGAAAATAATTAACTCAAGTTCAGTTAACTCAAGGGAACTCATGATCGATAAGTTAGAAGTTAACAGTTTTTAACAAATCATAAATTTAGTACAACAAGTTAAAAGTTAATATGGAAAAAAGTATTCGCTTAACTCAGCTTAAAAAGAAGTTAATCTATTTTTTTAAATTAGTATGTGGATCACATAAAAAATGACTGCGTTTTTACTAATTTCCTAAATTATAATAAACAATTTTACTAAACTTTTATCGTAATGTAGGTATACATTGTACCTACTTTTTATATCTATTTTACTTTACATCATATTTAAAGTATACTTACAACACATCTTTGTTAATAATATTTAACTAATAACATTTTTTTCATATCAAATAGCAATATAATATTATGTCTATTTATAAAAAATTATTTTATCAAGAAAAACAACAGAAACGTTTATAATATTATTATAGTGTTGGATTATTTTTATTTAATGTTAATATTTATGTATAAAACCATAAAAACATAAAATTTCAAAACATTTTTAATTTGATTGATTATTTTAAAGTAAATCAACTGAGAAAAGCCAAGTTATTTCAACTGTCAATTAAACTAGTTAAGTTCACAAGTCGATTAGAAATTGAAATGACCATTTAGGTTAACAACTTTTGTGGATCTTGAGATACTAATAACATTTGTTTATCGATATAAATGTTCACTCGGCGACTTGACGACTAGTGACTACGCAACTACAACTTACTGCTGTCGCGTTTTGTGTATTTTATAATATTCAATTTTTCCGGTTAACTTACCAAGACGTATACATACACAGATGGAAAATATAATCTCGTAGCGGAAAACGTCAACTACATTACACGCGATTGTCCGAAAAGAAAAGCACGACAATGCGTTTGTCGTTTTATTCGTCGACCCGATGAAAATCAATTGATTAAAACGAACAATATTCTCAGACGAGGGAAATTCATATCGCCGTTCGCATAACACACCCGACATCGTAACTCTCATAGTTTTTGACACATTTTCATTTACGGTTTTGACGTCCCCGAGCTTTTCACACGACAGTGAAAATCCATCGTGCTCAGAGAATTTTTCTTCGTTAAACACTACACATAAATAAAATACAATATTTGTATATGTGTACATTTATATACGGTTTATTGTGCATGTGTTTTTCACGAAAATCGTGTATTATAGATTTGCAGTTTGCACGGTCGTTGTTTATTTTCTCGAACAAAACGTTTCAAGTAAATTGAAAACCTTTTCAAACATTTCTGCCATTTTTTGTGTGTGGTAGTCCGCCGCAAGTACGAAATTGTAAAAATTCCGTCGGAGTATTCTGTACTGCAGTATTGTGTGAAACATGATTGGATAAATGCACAGTTTATAATGTTAATAAATGATAGCTAATGTAGCAGAAGTTGAATAAAAGTTCTGGAAATTACTAACATAATAATTATTAAGCCTCTGTTACTACCTACTGATAATTGTTTAGTTCGATGAACCTAATAATAAGTTTAATCAAAATTAAAGTCGGTTTACGTTGATCGATTTCAATTTTGAGAAATAATTTTAATTTGGCAGATAAAATAATATACTTATGTGTGTAAAGTTGTATACGTTTGATCGTACATGTGTCCATCATGAAAATCGTGTATTAGATGTGTCATATCGTTTCGTTTTCCGGACAAAAGGTTCAAGAAAATTTAAAACCTTTCCAAATAGTTTTGCCATTTTGTGTGCGCAGTAGTTCATCGAAAATACAAAATTGTAAAAATACAATCTTAGAAATACGTTCGTTCCTATATAAATAAAATAATATAAAAAACGGCCACAGTAGTAGCTGAATAAAAATAAAGAAGATGACGAAAGTTATAATTATTAAGGGGCCTCGCTAAGTACTGGTTAGTGATTAAGTATCAGTTCGATAGACCTAAAGCTTGATCAAAATATTAAAGTTAGATTACGTTGAACTGTTTTAATTTTGAAAAAAATTTGAGTTTTACAGATAAAATATGTCTTTAGATCGTACGAAACGATACACTTTCTGCTGAATTCAAATGTATTTTCAGAATGAAAATCATAAAACATTAATTTTTTCATCAAAACTATAAAGTATAAGTAAGTTGTAGTACAATTTATTGGTATAGAGAATTTTATATCTTTTAGCAGTTATTAATTATTTATTGTGCATGTGCGTTCAAGAGTGACTTTCATCGGTACCTAACGGAAATTTAGTGATGTGTGCAAATTTCCAGGAATTCGTTCAATGAAAATTCCTGGGAATATTTCAAAGACCAGGAATTTATCAAGAATATTAAAGTTTTAAAATTAATATCATTAATTAAACTTATAGTTGTTGTAAATGACTAGAATAACAAATATCTTATATAGTCTAAAGTATTATACAGAAAAATAGGAAGAATTTAGGATAATTCCAAACCACATTTAATTTCAATCATATAAATAGGTATGTAAGCAAATCTAATATTAAAAAATTACCAATGTACTTAAACGTCACTTGTCTGTCTTAATACGGGATTTTAAATTATTACTTTATTATGATAATCGTAATGTTAAAAAGTGCCCAGTTCCGTCGTTGTACTCTCGAATATAGGTACCTACTTGCATAATTAACTCTTTTTTTGAATGAATTTCCCTGAGAGGTATATATTCCTAGTGGCACATCGCTGACTCACTCGTTTTAATAATAATTTACGACCATATCGGGCGACGACGACGACTAGAGTAGAAATTTCTTATTGTTTCCCCCAAAAATAAACAGCGAGGACCCTCGACAAAGTAAATAATACAAAACCACCAGCGTCGCGGTGACCATAATTTATTGTTAAATTATTTATGACCTAGGTACGTTTGTTTCCGTCTTGCCGGACGTTATTCGTTTGAACTTTTCTATAGGAGAAAAAACACTTAAAAAATAATAACGAGACGACGATAATAAACCGTGCGCGTTTTCCGGGTTGAAAACTTCGATCGTTCAGAGAACCGTGGCTGAACCTCCACCGAAAGACATGATAAAAACGAAACACAATATATTATACGTTGGCAATCGGACGCATCGTCTCTCGAGTCCACCTGACGTCGACGTTTTTAATTTAGTTTTTAGTCGTTTAAAATTATTGTGCGAAAAAAAGTTTTAAAATATTTTTGGCACGTTCGTAATGAAATCGTGCAGTGCAGTGTAAATAATATCATAGCGTAATGTACACGGCTAGTATATCTATCTACTCGCGATATCGATGTTGAAGCAGACCGTGAAATGCGGTGCACAAGGGTCATGGTTCGAACTCAGGTATATTGTGCGAATTGTCTTGCTCAGTTTCGATTGTAATAATATTGAAAGAGATTCGCCGATATGTGCAGGTTAAATCAAAAGGAAGAATGGAAAATGGTGTAATACAATCATAATATTATTATTTATTATACGTCTTGGAATGTATCCGATTTGGGTATAGGCGTGACTAAACTTCATCCGTAGGGGCAGCCTAACTTATGACCGGCGCCACCAAACCTAACCCAAAAATGCCCCATTACCCTCTGGTCCCTAATAATTGTGGGGGGGGGGGGGGTAGTCCCACCAATTTAACATTTATATAGTTTAAAGTAATATTCAAGTTATTAAAATCTATTTACAATTAATAATATACAGTATTCTGTATTTTCAGTACATACCTTTAAATTTAACTCCAAAAATATTAATATTTATGTTATTCATCTATATACAAGCCTTTTCATTCTATAAAATTAATAATATTGTAACTTGTTGACTCAAAAAGGTAAAAAAGGTAAACTTTATTATATCATATGTACAAAGGGCTCAAGCCCGTTAAATCAACCAATAAATAAATAAATAAAATATAAAATACCTATCTAATAAAATAAACACTTATACTATTACCATGCATGAAGCAGGGTCATCAGGATCATCTTCGTTTTCATTATTATCAAAATTAATTTTGTTTTCATCATTTAATTTTAAGAATACTTTTATATTTTGACAAGATTTAGCAATTTGAACCGATTTAACTTTTTTGCGATCTCATTCTCTAGCGGCTTCTCCTTTTTTTCTTTTGAAAATATCCATTCTCTCAATATCCAGTCTCAAATATATGTGATCAATCCATATATGTTGTTGTGACAATACATATAATCATAATGATAATTGATTTTGTACCATTGATTATAATAATTTAACCATTATCAATATAACAAAGTATCTTGTCGGCTTTATATCAACAAGAATTTAGTCAATCTAACATAGAATTTTATCTCTATGAATGTGATTTTTTTTTGAGTATACAGAAAAAACTAAAAAGTCAAAATCGAGAACAATAATTAGAATTAGTGATTACAGTTTTACCAGTCATGTACTCATGTGTATCTGGTCCGTGTGTTTGAGAATATTGTGACTCGTGAGTTGATGAAAAATAATACAACAGTCAACAATAATAATATGTCAACATCCAATAATAGATGCGATTATGCAAACCGTACCGTCGTCTGTATTTATAGACTAGGGTATTATCCGAAAACTGGTGGGGTCGTCACCACCACTCCGAGCTCGCATACTGTAATTATTTGTTTTCAATAGTTATAAAAACAATTCATATTTCTCAAAAATTGTACGATTTGATAGTTTCCCGCATAATATTATTATCGGGATTTGTGATAGAATCACAAATCAATTCGAAAATGCAATATAATATTATTATTAGAACTAAATAAACAATGCATGACATTTTTTTTTTCTAAATAAAAGTTGTAAGCCACTTAGATTTAAAACTTGGTTGACCGGTGCCTTTCGAAAATTGCAGGGGCAGCCCAGGCACCCACCGTAGACACGCTTATGGATTTGGGTCCGAAAATGATTACAATTCAAATTATTATTTGTTCTATTGATTCAGCGTCAAAATTAGGTCAGAGCGAATAAAATATTTTGTCCGAATAATTAGGTCAGGACGTATACAGTTTGGTGTTTGAATTGGATACGTATAAAATTACTTATCTTATCGTAAAAATATGATATACGAATATAATATATATTCCATAATTTCCTCAATCGTTTGGGATCGAGTGTTAATGATTAGAGAAAAAAAACGGTTGGAAAATTACCCGAAACATTTTGTTACCATTCTTACCGCCAAACGAAGGTTAATATTGCGAAAGTTAACGGCTTATATATTAAAAAAAAATAGATTCATCCCGAATCGAAGTTCCCTCAAAAATTATGGGCTGAATTTTGAAACCATCAACAATGTAAAACGAACTACAAACGCGCATTTGAATCCTTTCATCCAAGCTTCAATTTTACAGTAAATTTTATATGACAAAAAAATTACCATAAAATGAAAATTGTTAAAGAATGTTAATTAAATACTTCTTATTACGAAAGGTTATTTTATAAAAGAAGCATCGCGTAAGTTCTGAAAACAATGCAAAGTGCATTGAAATCCTAGACATAGGTATTATTGATATGTCTGCAAAGAGAGTAAAGGACTTTGAAAACATTTGCGTTTTTTCCGTTTAAGTAGCTCTAGAAGAATTGGTAATTCAAACGAATTCGTCACGTAAAATAAATAAAAAAAACAATTTTTTATGTTTATTTTCCCGTTTGGGACGTCTTAAGAAATTAATGCATTTTTTTTCACATTCACATTAAACGATTTTTCTTCCTCGGTTATCAGTTTTTCCTAAGTGATTTTATTTTATTTTTGATTCTAGTGTTGTATAACATTAAACGTTACACTTGTCGTGCCTGTTGAAATATAATAATATTTAAAGTGAATATAATGTAGCACCACATATACCACATAATACCACGTATTCGCGTATAATATATTATGAGCACCGCGCGGTTGTGAGGAAAATTCAATTGTTTTCTACTCTTGCAGTACCTACATCTACTTCGAATGTCTCACGGATGATGACTTAACGATGGTTTATTTCGTCTTACGTTTTCTTGTAAGCAATATAATTTTAATTGTTAACGCAACTCTGAAACTGACGCAGGTAAAGTCGTCAAGTGAAATTAATTCTAAAAAAAAAAAGAAGTAATAGTGTTCACCAATCTGGTTATATCCCACCTTATTTTCCAGTTTAATTAATACTAAAAAAACGGCCAAGCGTAAAGAAGACTCATTTCCAGTGGACTTTTTAAATTTAAATCTAATTTTTTTTAAACAAAATTTTATAAACTTAGGTACTAAGTTAATAAAGTTTCGTGGTTTTTTTTTACATTTTAATTAAAATAATAATTTAAAAACTTCGTTGCAAATTGTATCATGTTATATAAGTAACTAACAACAAACAAATGGGCGAGGGAAATAAATTCATTAATATGCTTATTCTAAATCAATTTGAATGCTTTTTTTTTATATCAATGTGTATTGTTTCTTTTTATATATACTTTTTTGTACCAATGTTTCAACTTCAGCTTATTGTAAGGTGAAAATTGGAAATTATACGTAGGTTATTGTTTTACATTTCATATTTTACAACTTTTAGTTTGAATGTGTCTTACAGTTATAAATACTTAATAAACATCTTAAGTGTGATGTGCTGGGCTTAGAAGATATTATTTTATTTGCATGTATTTATTTATTTTTTAAAAAATCGAATTTATTAATAAGTGAGCAGCAAATATATTTTATGCAAATGCCGAATTAATTAATATGTTTTTCTTTAAGCGCAATTTCAGGTGTTTTTTTCGTTTTACTGAAATTTACTTGTGCTCTTCAAATGTTTACGTAATGTTTAGTGATATTTATCAATTTTTGACAGTGATATATGATTTATAATATATTATTTATTTATAAACTTTTGTGTGTATACTTATTTACTATTGTTATATTTCTGTGCGATAAGGCTGTATATTTTGATTATTCCGAAAAATGAATTACGACATTTGACATATATATATACACCACATGGCATTATCTTCAACCCAACTGATTATCTTATTTTTTTAATCGTAATCTAGAAGTCAAACATCATCCTTTACGTCCTTCTATTTCAGTCTCGTTGAGTCTTCGATATCATAATATAATATGGAGTATAGTTTATATTATAAGATTATTATTATGGTAACCTTTATACGATGTCTGTTTGGTTAAGTGTTCGAATTATTATTCAAAATTCAAGCAAAAAAGTTTTAGTGAAAATGTATAGCGAATTATCAGACATGTATATGTGATATTGCCATTATTATTAATTATGACAAACAATGCGTTGGAGTTTGCATTATATTCCAACAATTATAGCTCAATAATGCTGACATCAATAATTTGTATCAAATAGATTAAAAACAAATAATGTTTTTAACATTTTAATATTTAAATGCATTTTTGGTATTTTTAATTTTTAAAAATGCTTGTTTGTTTTACAATGTTTTTTCACTGTGGGATATTAATGCAAATGTAAGAATTAAAAAAAAAGAGTAGGTAATAATAGATATTGACAATTATTATTTTTTCTTACCTATTGAAGTCATTTCCTATTTTCTAAAGTTTGTCTATTAGATAATAATTTAATATTTGTAAAACCGTTTCACGAAACCGGTAAAGTTTGAAAGTTAGTTTCAAAATATTAGACAAATAATATTAGATCTATAATTACCCATGTGCAATTTATGACGATATAATATTATGTTTCTGCCTTGACGCGAGCGAACTGATGGCAATATTTCTCAATGAAAATATGTTTAACGATAAGCTCGTTTGAGTAGGTAATCTATCTATAAAGCCTTGAATATGTAAATGTATGCGACTCGATCGAATTATAATAAAAGCGAACATTCGTATTCCGTATCAGTGATAATATTATACATGTTCGTTTACAGCTTTTTAAGTCTATTATAGGCGAGATAAATTGTTTTCATTTTATTTCATTTTATCTGTGGCATAATATTATTTTATATAAAAAAAAGTGCCCCAAGACTAAAAGTTTGGAATTGTTACCGTTTTATAAGTGTTAAGGTCATTTTTTTTTTTTAGAGAGAGATATTTTACAATGCTTATTTATTATACGATTATTTTTGCACTTGATTTTTTGTTGGCAGTATAGTTGTTTCGACTTAAGGTCATCGACAAAAATATGATTTACCTATATATTCAACTCACCAACTACATTTAAGTCGTCGGTCTTAAGACTGAATTAAGCGGAGAGAAAATTGGTTTTAGTATCGATGTGTATTGGAATACACGTCTTTTCAAAAATAATATATATAATTTAAGTTTTTTTTATTGTACGAACGCGTGAGTGCATTTTTTTTCATGTAGGGACTTACACGTGTGGCTGGTGGTTTTACCTGCCGTGCAGTCTTGTGTGGAATTTTAGACACAGGCTAATTAGCGCACCGCCGACCGACCGTGTGATTTATTTTTTCTCGAGACGGAGGTGCTCAAAAACTAGGCCGCCGTTAAGAGGAAAATAAAAAATGGCGCGTGATACGAAACACGTACAAAAATGTGTATACAGAGGTGTGCTGAGGACGTGTTGACGGACTTTTACGTCTTGTCGCCAGAGGGTTGATTGCGCACAGGGGGCTGGGGTGTGAGTGAGATCGTCGACGTCGCCATTAAATCATTCTTTGTGCTCGGTGTAAATACTACACTCGGCGGAATGAGCGAGCAGTATGTATGATAGGTAGGAACTAACATCGTACACAATATCATATTATACACAGTATACACAGTACGCAGAGACAATGTTTTACCACGATCGATATAAGCACGACCGTCAATAAGCCGTTTACCCAGTTATATTTATCAGATTTGAAAAAGATTTCGGTTTTCCGGGTGTTCGAACCGAGAGACAATTAAAAAGAATTAATTATTTTACCTATTACCCACGATATATTGATAATTAATAAGGGCATCACCCAAATGAAAATATAATTGTATTTGGTTCGGTAATACAATTTGCAATTTCGTTTTTATTTATTATTATTTTCCTTTGCCATAAATATTATTTTAGTAAGTTTCTTTAATTTAAGTTGTTTGAAATATCTATTAATCATAAAATATTTTAAAAAATTATAAAAATTTGCGTTTCTATGAATCATTGTCATCTTGTCAGACGTAAATACTAAAAAGTTTTTAAATATTATATTGATTACTTTTTTAATCCTCTTAATATTTAAACCCTAAGGAATAGATCCATTTTGCCCAACTGTAATTTAAGTTATTAAAAAACTGTGCGAGTGTATCATGACAGGGGGGGGGGGGGGTACACTAAATTTGTTGGCGTAACACATTGTATAATATAAGGGTTGTTTGTCAATTGCGCTGAATGTTTTAGACTACCTAAACTATAGTACACATCTTTTGCACCAGTGCGTTTATAATAAACTAAAAAGGTTCACAGTTAGACAGTTTGGTATGATATTTTAATAAATTAAAAATAATTAATTTATCATATTCTTTTAAAATAATATGTATTATTATTTTTATAGAATATTAAACATTTTGTAGGATATTGTCTAAATGTGTATGTGATATACATTATGTAATGGAATCGAAAAGTTAAATACATTTTAAAAAACGACGTTACAGTTAATTAAAAAAATAAAACACTTCGCCAACTAAAAGTAATATAAACACACGTATATACTATATAGGACCCATGACGATTAAACGAACAACGAAACGACACTATAAACATATTAGTTTCTTATGGACAAATTCACAAACGTAAAAAAAGTATGTTCAAACTATTTATTTTACATCCTCATGATGATGATAATAATAATAATAATAATAATAATAATAATAATAATAATAATAATAATAATAATAATAATAATAATGATAATATTTATTATAATTTTAAGGCTCGGAAGGCCGGAAGTAGGTATGCACTGAAAATTATTACAGAAATATGCATGCATTTATGCGGTAAAAACACTAAAATATGCTTTTAATTTTTTTTATACATATTATATAAATCAATAAAAAAAACATTTGAATACTAAAATTGTTATTTCAAATTAGCTGACTGTTATTTAAAAATATGAATACCTACGACAAATTTAAAAAAAATATACATAGGTATAAATAAAAAAAATATGCAAAAAATACAATATTGGATTTGGATTTATATAGGTACATATTAAATTTGAAGCTGACCTAGAAATTTGTTAGTCCATTCAGTGAAAACATACAAAATCACGAATTTCCAAGCCCCAATTATGAATTAACGATTCGAAAATAGCTGACTGTCAATAAATGGTCGATCGACGAATCCCGCTGTCCTATAGCGAACAAAATATTATATATTCGCATTTCTATATAATATATTGAAATCGATCGGCGCGTTTGAAAATAAAAGAAAACGCGATGGCGGAAATTATCTGGATTTCCTGAAAAACGACAATACTTACGTAGATCCGATGGCCTCAGGTTTTATGTGGGTACCTACCTACCTACCTACGTCGAACGGAAACAGCTGATATTACACTGTCGTCTGTCGTTCTATAATAATATGACACGTATCATTATAATATTTTAATGTTTTATATTTTCGCACAGACACAGGTGGTTTACCATATTATTATTATCACCGCACGCATTACTTAAAACGAAATCATACGGGAATTCGATTTGCGTAATATACAAGTGGCGACGTCCAAATATAATATTATAATATTATAAATTTCAAGGCTTGGATCCCAAGGGGTGGGAGGGCTACGGGGTTTTGGTTTTAGACCTCCCCCTCGCACCCTTATAGAAATATTATATTTTATTTTATTATTATGTATGTATTTATTTGTATACTGAAATAATAGTTAAGTATAATTGTATAAACATCCATAATTTAAAATATAAATACAAATAAAACTGATAATATTGTTATCAAAATATGTATTATTTATAATCGTTATTATGTATACAATTATAATTGTGTTTTTTCCAAAAAAAAAAAAATGTAAGCCCCCCTCCTCCCATTTCAGATTTGTAGATCAGTGACTGTACATTTCCTGTGCATCAGTATTTTCTGCGAGCTCACTAATTCGAATAGGTAAATTCTAAATTCGTGAAATAACTAAAATATCCAGGAAATTTGGATGTCGGAGAAGATGTTTTTGAGGTGATTACTAAAAAAAATTAGTTGTTGGATAAATACCCGGCAATGGATTTAGCACGATAACAAGTTCTAAATAATAATATTTATACTATTCGGTAAAAAATAAATGTAATCTTAAAGCAGTGGGTGGGTGATCAAATGGGTGGTATAAAACGGGTGATCAAATGGGCAGCATATTTAATAGGTAGTTTGCTTCAGGTCTGGAAATTACGCAACACGCCACTGGATGAAATATTACGCGAATTTGCATTATAATAATTTTAAAGTGCAGACGACTGTGGACTTTTATTTTATTCAAAATAATTGCTCTCAAAACGCTGAACAATACAAATCGAATTTACGGGGTAAGTGTTCAGGTGGCAAAGGTCTAACATAATTTTAATTCCAAGAAGTTTGAATGGTAAAAAAATAAATGAATTCACCGTTGTAATTGGAAAATGTCGTAAGCCATGACGTTTCACAAAAATGAATGTACCTACTTTATTTTCCACTGACTATTGTGATACAATCGTATATAGTTAAGCGTGGATGACATCAGATTTATGACCTAAAATTGATCTAATTTCGGATTTAGTTGGAAAAAACGGAGAAAAATGTTTATACTTTGCCTTTTCCGCGTTTAATTATGCAAAACGTATTCGTCCCACCTTCAGGCAACGATTCGATCTGAGACCACACAAATTAAACAACTTCTTGATGAACAATCAGAGTGGCCTTTGATTCAGAAATTTGGTAATTAAGAGTGTTTATATCGTATAGGTCTGGAATAGGTAACATAACGACTAAATGTTCTCGCCAAAATAGAATCAATTACAGTTAAATCGGACAATGTATTTAGTACGATGAAAAGTTTTAAACAATAATATTTATACAATTTGGTAAAAAAAAAAAACAACAAAAAATTGTAGAGTAAAAGCTGTGGGTCAAATGGTATACTTTGTCTCAGGTTTGAAACGTTTTAAAACGTCTATTACCTAGGTTTGAAAAACATCTCAAAATAACGTGGTCACCATACCGGAATATTGATACGGCCATTGTTATTCATCTGCATTGCTGTAGCGTATTTATTTTTATTTTGAATGTAAGTAATATTATTATGATATGTTAGTTTTTCAAAAAAAAAATCCTTTGGCGTTCAGATAATATGTTTAAAATATGATAATAGACATAATTACGAAAAAAAAACTAACACTTAAAGTCAAGGCATCAAATGGTGGCTGAAGAATAATTGATTTTTGAAAAATATAGAGAACAAAAGAAATGTCGACAAACAAGGAGTGCTGACATTAGAGCCATTGACCGACCGAGAAATCATAAAGTCAAAAAAGATGATTGCAATGGAGAGATACTTTATTATCATTGTTCGAATTGTTTGGTATTTAACGCTGTGAAGAACGGTATCGAGTTACACGACTATATAATAATACCATAGAGTACAACACCTTCGTTGAAACAATATAAGCTATCAGAGTTTGATAACGGAAAATGAAACACAATTTGTACAAAATAAAATATATTTTATGAGCCATTATATGTATATTATTTGTTATGAAATTAACTTTAAAGAACAATGTCCAAATATATCGGATCTATTTCAATATGCCTATGACCTATGTCCTAATACAGAGTGCAACTGAAAGACTTGACGGATGAAAAATGAAAAATTGATACTCTAGTTAAATTTATAAAAATCATACGGATATTATAAATTAATTTAAGATTTACATTTAGCTGAAAATTCCCAAAAAGAATATTTTCAAATAAGTTTCCAAGTTTCAAATTAATTAACTAAAAAAAAAAAAAATAAATAAATAAAAATAACTACTTGACTTAAATAAACATTGTTTCCATCAACGTTTTTCTGAAAATTAGCTTTACAATTTTTTTCCAAAACAAATTACTGACATTTATTAAAGATTTTCATCTTCAGTAAGTATTAAAAAAAAAAAAATTAAAAATATTATAGCGTACTTGTTGTGTTATCTCCAAATTTTAAAACATTTATCAGAACAAAAGTTATTTCATTTGTCAGGTCATTCTATTATACCTTTATATATTATTATATATTATTTTTTAACGAAAATTCTTGACTCTTGGATGCTCGCAAAAATGAGAAATATTTAATTTATTTTGATAATTATAAGGTTTTTTGACATTAATTTAGAATGTATACTTTCAAAAACCATTAATCAATGTCAAGGCAACCATCTATATATTTTTTAATGGGTAATGGGGCGTGGAGGGGAGGGGGTTAAGGGTTTGAAATAATATGTACATTATAATTTAAGTCAACACTTATTTTGAGTTTTGACATTTGCATAAAAATATGACAAAAACAAGATCTATTACATAAAATATGTACGATGGTCCAACAATTTTAAACGTTTGTAAAATTATGAAGACTTTTTTTGTTCTTTTATTGTGGGGGGAGTCCTTACTCCGTTTCCACCACCTCTTAGATATGACCTTGATCAATGTTAATTACGATTCATAGTTTATGCATATATATTTTTGGTGTCTGATTTGTCTGTGTCTAAATAATTTCTTATTGTATGCACAACGTGGTGGCGATTTCCAATTTATTATGAGGCAAATACGTCATTCCGAAATTATACGTATTTATGACGTCATAAGAAATTTCCAGCTACTAACGTGCAGCAAACAACTCTGTGCAGCCTAATCTGTTTTCAAAAATACAACTATTTCAAACACTTATGTCCAAGTGAGTACACGGTATATTTCCATTAAGTGAGTCTCCACGATCTCTACGGCGTTGGTCAAATGTGTGGTGAGGTCAAGCACCGTCCGGAGTTGCTGGCTCAAAGATGGGTGACCACCACCCGGGTTCTTGGTGACGAATCCTTTTGTTGCCGCAATATATAATAACGTGGTCTCTCCCCCCCCCCCCTTTAATTGCAACTATGGCTGGTCTATGATTTGACGAGTCATCGGGAATTACGTTGATGTGATATTGCAAGTCAATAAATAATTTACGACATTTATGATTGCGGGATAGTGTTTACGATGGTAAAAATATTATTTTCGTCAAAGTTGTAAATATTATGATTGTTGTCGTTTCATTTATTATAACACTACGTAATATTATTATTACCTACTTACGCTGGTCCTTTTAATGTCATTACAAACGATTTATACAGTTGGTGCGCAATTTAAAATAAAAGTGATTATCATTATTATTGGCCATTCGAATTATTTCCTGAAGCGCGTTGCAAAAAGTTTGAAGTCTTAAAACAAAAATAACTAATATTCGATCATCTACAGACTTTTGACTTCTTCCTGCCCGAGCAAAGTTCTCAGGAAAAAAAAACAATATATTATATAAATACTTGACAACAACGAAATATATATCGCCAACAAAGTATAGGAAATTATGTACGTTTTACGTACAGCACCTTCCCACTTCCTGTGTGCGTAGAATTATATGTACTAGGTAGATACCAGAAGTAAAACGAAAGAATCTAGGGGGCTTTTGAATGGAATCGTCAGCACTCAATTTCGAATTGCAATTAAAAGTTTATGTTCACAGATAAACTTCGAAATTCTTCATAATTATCATCTTTACTGATGTTGTTTTTCAGTATTTCCAATATCCTGGCCAAGTCGTAGCGTAAATTAGACGATCAAGTGAAAATATAATACTATTCATCTTCACTCCGTGTATCGTCTTCTAAATTATAATTGTTTTGGAAGGGTTTACCGAAATCAAATCACGTTTAATAGGATATTATGAATACAAGAATATCATTAGTTCTTGACTCTTGTAGTATAAAATATCAATGTTTTAGAGAAAACTGTTTTTATAGAATTTGAAGTACCTACTCATTTGTAAGCTATACACATTTCCAAAAAACAAAATTTTTCATTATATTATAGTTGTGTATTTTTAAGACAACATTTATATTGAATTTCATAGAAGGAAATAGAATTTATTTTATTTTATTTTTTTCGATCTTTTAGTTTTATAGAAATATCTATTATGAAGCTTTTTGTATTAATAAACTTTAAAGTTTAGATGAGCAGAGAAAAATGGCGAGGATATACTGTTGTTATATCAGAATTAATATTCGAGTGTAACTGAAATAGGTACGAACTTCAAATGTTTGGAATGAAAAAACTGAAAAACATCCGTTTGTCGTCGTCAATAATAATAATAAAAAAAATAATAATGTGTTCTCACTCGATGTCTCGAGTTCTTAATGCAAAAACTGGGAAAAATAACTTTGAACTTTCATTCATATTATACACCTACGCAGGGTTTTTGATTCACGCTCACCTCCGCAGAGTGCAGTTTTAAAATAACGCAAATATACTAAAATTCTGGTTTTTGGAATTTTCAAGTAGGTTAGGTAAGGTACACTTTGAGCATGAGAAAAATTTTGGGGGAAGGCCTGGGGGATTAGCCCCCTCATTTTTAAGAATTGTATGTTTATTTTTAAATCCAAATAAAAAAAATGGTCGGTTAAAATAAAAATAATAATTAAGTCTACGCACTTTATTCGACCAGTGTTCAAACATGACGTTGTCTAATAATATCATCAATGTATAGGAATATAATCAAAAAGTTAAAACATAGATGAGACACTTATTTTACTGACACAAAAAAATATTTGTTGATTGGTATTACGAGAATTACTGAAATTATTTGTGAAATCTTCCTAATATCTTTGAAAATTGTTAGCGTATATTATTATTATCCATATTAATATATGAAGTGAAATAACTTGGAATCTATTAGATTGTATTTCGATTATTTTTTTTTAAACTTATGATTTATTTTATGTTCTGTCTGATATTAATATTGTACGCAATTAAAATATTATGCATTTTAAGTTGATTCTATGTTAGAGACGATTCGAATCTTTTGAAGGTGAATTTAAACATAAGTACATTTAAATGTGAACAATTCAACAGGGATAATTAATTTACCACTACATATTTTTAAGTATGCTTACAAGTTTTAGTTTAAAAATAAACGGAACAACGAAAATTCTCGTCTAAGTCTTATTACAGTACGTCAGTACTATATTATACAAATACAGTAGAAACCGTTTATAATGACACCGGTTGTAGTGACATATTGGGTGTAATGACCTTAGATTAAAGGACCCTGAAAAACTCCTATATTGTATGTACTAATTTGTATCGGTTCTTATGACGTCTATATAATGACTATACGGATGTTATGACGGTTATTTTTGGTTATATTGGAAAAATATTTTATCTATAATGACTTTACTTTATTGAAGGTGCAACCGATGTCCGATAATACCGACAATTTCAACTTTGATTTGTCGTCAGTTTTATTTTATTTTATTTTATCATCAGGGTACGGGTAATCGTCGTGCGATTAAATGTGTTTTGTGTTCTTGTGTTAAATATTTTGAAATTGTAAAATGTGCAAACGAAAACAATCCATGATTGAAGAAAAAGCAAATGTCATGTTTCGTTTAAAAAAAGGAGAAAAATATTCCCACACACCTAATGAATTTGGGGTAGCCGGTAGGTCACTCTATACGATTTCTAACATATGGAAAGCTTGAGATAAAATCGAACAAGAATTTCAAAATGAAATAACAGATTTTTTTAAAAATAATAATTTAATTAATTAATTTAAATAATATGTACATAATTAAATGTTTTTATCTTTACTTTTTTTCTGTATTATACATTACATAAATAAATAATAATAATAATAATATTTATTGAAGTTACAATTTGATTTTAGTCATTTTGGTTATATTTACAACCGGTTATTATGACCTATTTTCTTTGGTCCCTTGAAAATCATTATAAACGGTTTCAACTGTACTAATATTACTATGAACTTGTTAAGGATAAAAAATATTATTTGGTTCGAATGTTGACGTTAAGGTATTTTAGTGCAACGTGGACGCTTAAATCAGTGCATTTAAATTTTTTAAAACTACATTTTTAGCAGGTTAAGAAATTAGCACAAAGATAATATGTTTTTAATAATAACTAAAATGTATTAAACAAATATTTTGATATGTAATTATTGCATAAACAGTAGTAATTTTTTTTTTCAATTTTGGTGGTTAAAAAAAGTTTTGAATACTTGTGAAGTATTCAATGCTATTGTTTTGTTTTTTTTTATTATTAGTTTTTGATTCAATACGTTTTTCTCAATTTTTGGTATTTTAAATATATTTTTAATATACGAATTATTATTGTTAATTATTTTTGTCCCGAACCCATTGACCCTTCACCATCTCCCAACCACGACCACTGGCGTACCTCCAGGTCTACGAGTTTCAGTCACGACCCACTCTGGTCCTAAGTTTATACTCTGCTGCAGTGGCAGCTCTTCCGTGGGTTTTCAAATAAATAGCGCCGAAGTTTTTTCCTCAAGTACCTAAACCACCTACCCCACTTCACCCCTCTGTTCGTGCAATTAAGTCTAACGACTAACCGTTCTCGGCACTTTTAATATAAATAAGGCGTGTGTGCCCACTTTGCTAAATTGCGTGGGTACCATTATTATTTAGACCCACACATGGAGCTGCAACTGTATACACCCCTTTATTCAGCGATAGTGTTTCTCAAAAATGGAAAAAAAATTCCGTTTGTCTTACCATTCATATTGTATATATTATTTTTCAGGGGAATTCGTTCGTTTCACTAAAAAATGCCGTACACTCGAATAATGAAACCACATCGTATTTCATATTATTTTCATTCCACGAAAAACTTGCATTTTTTTCTACGTCGACTGGTTATTATTTTATTTTTTTCAATAAACAAAACAATAGTATAGCTCACAGTTATTATTAAAGAGTTTTGTAATTGTTTGATTGCCTACTGTTATAAATATTAAATGGTCAGAGCATGGTTTGGAGGGGGGGAAGGATCATCGGGTCCAATCATTATTTTTAAAAATGTAAACACTTTCTTTAAAATCTAAAATTTAAGTAAAACGGCCTACAAAAATTACAAAAAAATGGTATTAAAAACAAAAGATGCATTTATTGTTAAAACGATTTAAATCATGCAGAATTAAATGTATATAATATTCTGAATCAATATAGGTATAAGGCATCAAACAAATTTGTAGATTTGTTCCTTTACAATTCCATGTATTAAACCGGAAAAAAATGCAAAAGTCATCAACCAGTCCAATCATCTCTACTCATACCGCTTTATTATATTATTAATTATAGGCGAGTTAAATAGTTGTCCGTCTATTCCATTGTGATATCATAGTACACTTTTCAGTTTCATATTGTTCGTAGATAACATATAATGACCTACCGTCACGCGCAATGACCGCGGTATAGCGTATGGTATCGTGTGCACGGGGATCTCGTTTAAATGAAATATAATATTATCTATTTCGTTCGCAGTCTTAAAACCTTCTGAAACGAATTTGTGAAATTATATTGAATAGATAATAATATATGATATGCGCAGTACTATGAGTAATCTGCTTTAACTATCATCGCCGAAGCCCATTGGCTGCGAGCTAATACCCAGTCTGGCACGAACGTCGACAAAGTCCTCCAATTAAAATCGTATTTCGATCGGAAATATAGTTTATATAAGTACATAATATCATAATATTATATACATCCAAATATTATATGAATTAACTAACAACTTAACTTGTATTAATCCACTTTGATCAATGAACACTGTACACGCGGAGTGGCTTTACTGTCGTTTAACTAAATATAATATACTATTATATGTATTAGGTAACGAACGCACTAAATACCTACCACGAATGACTGATCCCTTACCACCGACCCATCAGAACAGCCACCACCAGAAATAATATTTTTATTTGTATATAATTTATTATTATTTATTAATTACATAGAGAAGTTTTGTCATACATTTTTTTTAGCATTCCTTACATAATTTTTCAAAATCGTATAGTATTTGAAATGAAGTGATCATAATATAATATGTATCAATTTTCAGAAGTGCATTTAATACATTAATATGCAGTGTTGAGTATAGATGAATGAAATGTAACTTAGATAAGACACAAAGAATCATTCTTCCTATATACTAAGATTATATGATAGAAAAATTAATTTTTTTAAATAATGTAATAATATATTTTAATAAACAATTGGAATAAATATACAGATTTCAAAATATATTAGTTCAGAAGTTTGGAGCTTTTACAATAAACATTTTTGAAATCATAAAATAAAGTTAGAGTGATGTAAGTACCTTATATTAAATATTCAAGTCTTGAAATCCAAAATAAACTATTTTAGAACTTGAAACTCTGAAAATAACGGAATTACTCGGTACCAACTAAATTTTTCGTTATAAAGAAGATTACGCTTACGTTATAGGGAGATTTCCGTCTTATAACATATAGGGCAGCGGTGGCAATCTTTTTTCTGGCCATGTGCTAACATTTTGATATAAAATAAAATTGTACGTACCTATATACATTTTTTCTAGGGATGATAGGTTTTTCTAACATGTTTAAGTATACATGTTTTTGTACATTGTTAGTCTTATACGTTTTATTCGAATACAACAAATTAATTAGCTTCATCCATCAATATATTATTCAACTTACTGTTTTGGTTCGATCAAATTCATATAGATCAGGAAAATAAAATTTAACAACTTACTGTACCCAAATGTCGAGCTTATAAAGAATTTATTTTTTCATTAAATGTAACTATATTCAAAATTTAACGATGGAATAAAAAATATATTTTCGGTTACCGTTAAAATGTACCAACGTCTTGCCATAGGTTCGCCACCCCCCTTATAAGAGGGTTTCACTTTATTATAATGCGTATGCACACCACCCTTAGCAGAAGGAAAAAATAAGAATCGTATAATATTATTATATTGAATATTTGCAGTGCTGACGAAAAAGAAATTCGAGACATTTGATCGCCAAATACTGCACTCGATCGTCTTTCTTTTTCGATGATCTCTTAATTTTTATTCAGTTTCACGCTTGTATCTTATTTAAAAATGCGACGTAAGCTACGAAAGATGTTTAAGAGGTGGTAATGGTAAGGGGCCAACATTTCGACCACATCTACAACAGAAAATTGAATTCTCCAAAAGTCACGTTCGGTTGAAGTTTGTAAGTCTACCTCTCAAAACTTCAATTAACTCAAAAAAAAAGTTTTTATTGTACCGTTTTTTTTATTTTATTCATCTTCGTGTGTATTGCGTATTGGGTGTTCAATAAGAAAGTAAAAAGTAATTTTAAAAATTACTTCATTTTGTTTTATCCGACCAAAAAATACGACTGAAAAATTTTTCTATTAATATAGGTATATAACATATTTTTTTTCAAGGCTGGGCAAGTTAATACAATTTTTTAACTCAGTTAATTTAAGTTAAATTTTTTTTTCAATTAAATTAAAAGTTAAGTTAATAGACTTTTTTAATAAATCAATTAAGTTTAAATTAAGTTAACAAATATTGTTAACTCAACTTAACTTAAATTAATAAGTTAAGTTAATTAAAAAAAAAAAAATTCATTAAAAAGGTATTAAGATATAACTAATAAGTGATAATCACTTGAATAGCAATATAGGTACATATAATAATATTATGTAGGTATGCAATTTAAAACCCCTGTAAGGCTGTATGGCCTGTATCATTTTAGAACTCATTTTGAATTTGAATTTTAGTGTGAATGTGCTTAGGTACTGTATTGTAACATTTATAATTCGACAAATAAATTAGGTTAGGATATTCATCTTAGGTGATTGATGATATAACTTTTTTTACTATCAATTCTAATTATGTATCTGTATTTAGAGGTACTACATTATGGTACAGTAAAAAGTTTAAGTAAAAACAAAAAAAGTATTGTCAAATTTAAAATGAACTTTGCATTTTTGCGTCACACTTACCCAACTTTACCTTATTCAAATATTTAAGAATTATAAAAAACTACCATATTTTTATTTAAAATTAGCGAGCCAGCGAAGAATGAAAACTGTATGAACTAAAAGTGTATAAATGTAAAATAGTAGTATAGGTAAATAGGAATTTTTCGTTTTTGTAATAAAATTATTATATAAATAAATAATAAGTAATAATTAATGAGTAGGTACCTAAATATAAGAAAGTATAATAAATCATGACTTCGCGGGCACTTATATAGAGATCTTTATAATATACGGGTGATTAATATTAGGTAAATAATTTTATATTTACCCCTATATTATTATTAATTATTTCCTAGTTAATACGACATATTCATTATTATTTATAAAAATTTTAAATGTATACAAAATTCTTCGTAAATATACCTTTTTTTTCTAATTTTATTTATTATTTTCTATATTCGACGAACTTATAAATTATATAGTAATATTTTTCTGAAAAATTTCTGAAAATTCAAAATTAACTTAATTGGGTTTATTAAAAATAATTTAAGTTGATTTTAAGTTAATATAGTTACAAATGATTTAAGTTAAAGTTAAGTTAATTAAAACAGACAACTAGTAAGTTAAGTTAATAAGTTAAAATTAACTTAACTTTTATATAAACTTTTAACTTATTAACTCCTTAATGCCCAGCCTTGTATTTTTTTATAATAATTTACCATTTTATATTGTACCATAGCAATCTGTTTAGTTGTATATAATGACGTACCTACAACTAATTCTTTCACCAATCAGTGAACTTTAAACATTATAGTGACTGTACTTTATTTTTCGTAATCGGACGTCAATATTTCATTTGTACGCTGTACATCTAAAAAAAAATTGTAAATTTAAATGGATATTAAATTATTTTGAGACGTCATTCAAACGAATCGATATGTTGTAATCTCAAAAATATTATCCTCTGTGATTTTTGCAATGTGATATTATACTCTAAGGTTATCTAAAAACATAAAACAAAAAAAAATAATTTTGAGTGAATTCGTTTTGACTATGTTGCACGTGGATCATAGAGAGAAATCGCTAACAATCATCGCTGACATCCCCTTAAGAAGCACCCCATACGCACCTCATTCATAATATTTGGTTAGAGAGTAATATTTGGTTTCGATTTAGAACTGTTCAAAACAGCAGTTTATCCGATCGATCAGTCATAACTTCCAGTTTAAACTTTTGAATAATTATTTGTTGAATATAAAATATTAAACATTTATTGAACAATTGTATTTATTAATATAACGTTTCATTATTATGACGAAAAGCGAACTCATATAATATAGCATTATAGTCTCCGACGTAAGCGCCGAAATTTTTTTTGGGAGGTAAGGGTGGGAAAGCGTCAACATTTTGACATCTACTAGAAAAAAATGAATATGTTTCGAGGTCAGAAAATTCTTTTAGGAGGCACTCTGTACATGTTATTTGGTTTCGATGTATAATTGTTCAATACAACAACATCCGACTGATTGCTAGTCGTACACGGTTCAAACTTTTAAAATTATGATTTATATGAATATAAAATATTATTATGTGTTTACTGTGAATATCGTATTCATTAGCATAATGTATTATTATTATACGAAAAAGCCAACCCGTATAATATAGCTTTGTAGTCTGTCCAATTATTATTATTTTTTTTTTTTTGTAAAAATAATATGTATTCGTCGTGTTTTAATGATATCCGTCGTTAAACGCAGTCATAAAAAAATTGAATTAGTTTTATTTCGACTGTCCAGTTTTCTATATATATATATACAGGTAAAATCATAACGGTACTTAGTTCGACACAATATTATTACGCTCATAACCCGCATATACAGGGTGATTCATCAAGCATGCTCACTTCCTATTTTTCCTGTCATTTTGATTCGAATTCATATTTTTCAACATTTTAAGGACCTACCTACCACTTACACGTTTGGATTATATTTTTAATCATTTATATTTTATCGTACCATTTAGGCGAGTGGTGATTTTTTTTTCAAATTAAAACCAACTTTTTTCCACGCGCAAAATGTTAGGCAGATCATTTTTTCGATAATGCCTAAATTATATCTAAATCTGTATTTAAACAAGTTGTTTCTGAGTAACTCCGAACTCGTATTAAAAATTAATATACTTGGAGTAATAATTGTTCATAAGATGTGGTCCTCTCATTTGTCATGTTGTATTATATATAATGCTCATTTTTGGACATTTTATAGGTATAAAATTTACTTTTGGATCATATTTTTAATTATTTAATTTTTATCATACCATTTAAGGAGTGTATAGTGGCGACAAAAATCTATTTTGTTTTTCAAATGAAAACAATTTTTCTACCGTATAATGACAGCTTTTTTTTTTAATGTTATATTGTATATAAATCTACGTTCATACTTTCATAGCCGTTTCTGAGTAACTCGTATTAAAATTAATACACCAAAGATAATAGTTCTTAAAAATGATTTTACAAAAAATTAAAAAAAGGTGTAACTAATGAATTTATAGAGTTTACTTTACTAACTAATTTTAGTCATTTACAAATTACGAAATGTTGATATTATGTTAACCAGCTAAGACTTGCATTTAAAAAAAATTCCATTTGATGTTATTTACAATTAAACGTCACAAAATTTTTGCGTTTATCGTTATTCATAATTAAAAAGTTACACAAGTTTTACGTTTATCGTTATTTAAAATTGTGTAAATACCTAATTAAATTTAAAAATAATAACTAATGCGGGTAGGTAGTAATGCTAACTCGGATACGGAATATAGTATAATTAATTCTTAGATTTTTTGCATGAAATAAATGTTTCTACGAAACCAAATTTTTAAATAAATACATTTTAAAATAATATTTTATTATATTTTATTATTTTATTATTTCGTTTTACGTTTTTTTTTTCGGTCAATGATATTTTATAAATTACGTTTTACGTTATTTTTCGATTAATGATGTATAATATATTTTTTTAATCGTTATGTTTTGTTTTGTGGTATTTTATTATTTTTGGTTATCGGTTTCTGTTATAATAATGTTTAAAAATTTGAATCGTTTTATGTCAAATATAACGTAATAATCATAACGATATTATAACGTTTGCAAGTCCTGAATTATTAACATAAATAATTATTATTTTTAAATTATCAGAGCCCCGATATAGTTAAATAACTCAAAAATTACTTGTTTGAATTTCGACTTAGATACATAAACATTTCAAAAAAATTCATCTGCTTAAATATAACACGATAAAAGGGTGTTTCTTTTTATAAAAAGAAGTTGATACTCATTATATGGTACAACAAATCCAAATATTAAACTGTTTTAAGTATACTCAAAAACCCCAAAAATCAATATTCGAACAAATACTAACACAATAATAATTGTTGATAGGTAAGGGTGTGAGCTTGCTTGGAGTGAAAATCACCCTGCATAATCGCACTGAGTAATTTATTGTCAGCTTATCCGATCAATTAGAATATTTTTAGCTACCTTCTGAAACGCGTATAACATGGTCGAAGTAGTAAAATAATATTATTACAACAGTTGTTTGTCGCCTATGGAAAATTGGAAACATATAATATTATAGTCTGCTGGGAATAATATAATCCGTACGACCGTACCTAAATGCACAATATGTCGATACCTCCTAATATAGTAATAACAAAATGTAAAAATGTGCATATTACATTGTAAATCCGTCAACGCTTGGCGTCGCTGTAAATTAACTGAAATATACCTGCCCGAAAATGACTAAAACACCGAAGTAATCACAGATAGGGTACAAAAAAAAAATATTAAAATGTCCAGTTTCGTAAAATAACCCTTTTGCTGATGTGTTATTAGGTATATAATATTGACACCCCCGCTGGGCGTGCTTCACATCGTAAAATATTAATATAACGCTGATAGGTACATATGGATATATTATTATTATAATTATAAATGAACAATATTTGTATACTTGACGGTTAACATAATAATATTATACCCTCTTCCCGTGACGCGACGCGCGTGCCGGATGAAAAAATTATAATAATGTGTGTTAAAAAATAACTGCGGAAACCCTACGCATTGTACCTATATATTATAATACAATACAATATTTTAATATCGTAAACCGGAACACATATACATATTAGACGCGTTTATCCACAATATTACAATATTATTAATCCTTACCTTCGCAAGACTTTGATCTCGTTGTCCAGAGAGTCCTCTTTGCCCTTCAACGCTTTTTTATCGATTATCTTCACGGCGTACATTTCGTTCGGACGTTCCTTGCTCACGGCCAATCGGACTTCGGAAAAAGCACCCCTGTAAACACAAAACTCGTGTCAAGTCGTTGCAAATTATAGGTCGTATCTGTCTAAAATATTATGGGTTCAAGCCCCCTCCCCTTTAGTGGATTAGGAGTATATTTACATGTTTTTATCGACCAGTTTAGTTGAGAAAAAATCAGATTTCCTCCCAAAAAAAACCATTGGTAAGAAAAAAAAATAATATATTCCTTTCAAACAGCACAACACGCAGGATGAATCTAGTTCGTCTTAACTCATATAGTCAGTGTTAGGAAAGAACGTGTTCATTGCGTTTACGTTAATATTTAGTGAACATCAATTAGTTCGTTTAAATAATAATGAGATACGTGAAAGAAATTCAAATTTTTAGAGAACTTTAACATTTTACAACTGAGCTATTTTTTTCTATTTATTGAACTGTTGGTATACCTACATACAGATAAAAAATAAAAATTTGAATGATATTTTTTTTTCATATGCTGTTTTTTGCATAATTGGAAGTAGACTAGGTATAGTACACTACTACACTGCGGAGTTTCATTTCTGTAGATAGTAATTAGTTTTTAAACAAATAATTAAGTTAACGACCCAATGAACGTGGAAGTGAACGAGTTGCTTTGAAAATATAATATAAATGTGAACGTGAAAGAGCTCAGTATTTTAAGCGAACTCTCCAAAAACTACTCATAGTAATATATTTTCTACGTATCAATTATACCTATATTTTATTATTACATCTACATCTGCTCACCCACGACCCCACGATTTTTAGCCGTTAAATTGAACAGGCTGGGTATATTATATATAGTGTTCTGTGCCACCGCCTATTCAACTGTGCACGACTACTGTTGGTTGGTACTTTAATAAACTTAAAGTTTGGAGTTTGCGACATTTGATTTAACTTTACATATTAAAAGATTTTGCTTTGATAGGTACAAACACAGTGTGCGCGTAAATCATTCAACTTATAGAACTTAATAATAGTTTTTGCGTAATTTTGATAAGTTATGTTTTTTGCTTTCAATATTTTGAACAATAGGTAGGGTATCGAATTTGTTTTTATGATAAATACTCTAGATTTTCATTTTAACCTATAACAGGTAGTTTATGTACATTGCGTGTTCAAATAGAAACGATTGCACAATGCGAATATGACTTTCATTGCACTTACAAGGATCATTACAAATACAAAATTACCTACTCAAATTTACATTTTGAGATGACACTTGTTACTTGGATTTACTTAGAATTTTTTTTTTCTAGAAAACGTCATATTATCTGCATACGAAGTTTTTACACACACTATAAATAACCAGTGGCGAAAACAGAGTTTTGGTTTGCTGTGGAGGGGCTGGTTATTTGTTACACAGGTGGGAGGAGCTTCACTTGGATCCTTCATACGTTAGATGCGCTGATAGGTATATACAATTTTAGACCTTCGTTCCAATTACAATTTGAATAGATTGTTGAGGATATATTAGGTATATCAGTATTGTGAAAAAAATAAAGATAAAAGAAAAATCATTATAATATTATATTATTTTGTATGTGTAAAGTGTTTAAAACGAACAAAATAATATAATAACTGTGATAACAATCATTAATTAATTTTTTTCTTCAAATTAACATTTTAAATTGTCAATCACGATATATGCACTATTTTATTTTATATTGAGACGACGGAGATGATTCTCGGGCACAGTTCTTGCAACTAATGATGTATCTAAAAGTGGATTTTGGTGACTAGCGAGTGAGGAGTGGTAACAACGGTATAGACGCGGATGACCGTGTCTTACTGTCTTCTATGTACCGGTTGGATTTGGAGATCGAAATGGACAGTATATCTCGGGATACGATAAGGGATGTTTATGATTGGTCAAAGGGTTTTGTGACTGTAATGGTTAAATTTTATGGTAGAATCTCGTATTTGGAGGATATACTCGGATAAGCGATAATATATTATAATAAAAAGTAATTACGATTTTTATTTCTTGGTAAAGTTTCAATGTGTGTAAACATTTTTCCGTGCGATATTCATATTGTATTGGCTTGGGTCCAACCCATCTCGAGATTATCATAATAATATGATTACCAGCAAGTATGCAATAACTTTTAAAGCGATGTAAGTATAGTTAGCGTGGATAGTATAATGTCGTTTTCCACCAGCTATTACGGCGGGTGACTTAACACAGAGCAAACGGCGATAATAAAATATAATAGTACAAGACGTCCAGCACATTAGCTTCCGACCAGCAGTTTCGTTTCCAATCAATATAATAGCAATTATTATTACTATTATTGCGGAAGGAAGTAAAATCAATTGTGTATTCTCAATACATTAAAAATAATAGCACCGCGCAGGCCTCCGCCTTCTGTTATTGTAGTTTGTATTTCGGTCGTTTTTTGAATTATGATTTTTCTAAAATTGTATTTAAATAATTTTTTCTATTGTTAAGAGTAGGTATCTAGTTTAAGTCAGTTTTTTGTGAAAATAATTCTTATACACACACAGCTGTAAACAGTAGGCAAACGAGCATAAATTATAAAATTCAAAAACAAAAGGTGGCCATTTCGTATAGTATCATTATGGTAACGATTTAAAAAAAATGAATTTCACACAACGGAATTAAATTACAGATATAGTCAAAACGAATTAAATGTATAAAGCTACTTAGGTACACACTATGAACGTACCTATTCGGGTTTGGCGACTCGTTAAAATATTTTGTCGTTTCTTGGATATATCCACGAACAAGACTCTTCCTATTATTCGTGTATAATATTTGTGATTGATATTTTTTTTAATTTCTAATCGACAACAGAATAACCGTCAAAATATTATTTTTTTTGAAGTAACAAATTATACATAAAATTGTCCCTTGAGTATGAGCTGTGAAAGTGAAAATAAGTTTGTTTGTGGAAAAACGGCTTCCAAATACTGTTGAGGACAAAGTTGAGTTCGCGATCGCTAATAGTACTTAGTGCAAAACTTAAAAAAAAAAATAATATAGGATATGGTAGAATACGCGTTATTATTTCAAAAATGGATAGAGGTAGTCCAAAAGTTATAATGACTTTTATAATTATTATCTTCCTTCAATCAAAATTTACATAAATATAGGTGGTAATACTTTGTTAATTTATTCGATGATAGACAATTTAGGAAACTTTATACATCATCTGATATGTATAACTTGTTGTGTGTATCGCCTCATTATGTTAAGACAATAAATAATTGTGAATGAATAACGTTTGCATACAACTTTATAGTAAGTTTAAGGGTTTATTATAATTATAAATATTATAATATAAGCAAAATTATTATATTTATATTATTTCTAAGTACCATACATGCTTATAAGATTATAAAATATGTTGTCTCGTTTTGTTTTATTTCTTTCACTATTATTTACATAATTATTTGCGTGTAAATACTAAATATTATGTTTATTTTCAATCGTAATTTTATTTATATTTTTCGAGCTCTATATTTCTAACACTAGCAAAGCTTGAAGGTGATGGATAAATCACAAACACTGTTTAAGAATAATGTTCTAATATTTGTTCAATTTAAAAAAAGAATAAATACATTTATGGCTCTTTGCTTAGATGTTAAAATCAAAATTTTATAAAGGTTGAGCAGTAAGAATACTTAAAATGTATAATATTGCTATGATATTATGTTTTCCAGTATTTATTTAAATATCAATCAATTTATAAAATATAATATGTATTTATCTATAATATTTACATTAAATTTAAAAAAAAAGTTATTTAATATATGGTTATGGGGTAGGTATAATACATCAGTATTAAAACTAATTGTTTTTACCACTGGCACATTAATATCAAAAAAAAGAGAGCACCATATTAGTATGCTGTAATTATAGCAATCGAAACGTAATTTCCATTGTGCATCGTGCATTGATTTTTGCAATATATAATAAATTATTGTCCATATAATATTGCGATTAATGGTCTTGTGGTATTGTTGGACTCTCCTCTTTAGACTCCCCTCCTCCTTGAAAAAACATCTGGTCTAACCGACTATGAAGTATTTCATACCGTGAATAATCCGTTAGTAACTAAAAATAACTGAACTCTCTGTCTACGGCTGCAGCACTGTGTTATTGAAAATTGTACATCAATTAAACTTCAAAGCACTAGCCATTAAAAAATATAATTAAAGGAGTATTCCTATAATGACATAATTATCACTAACATTTAATATAAAAAAAAAATTGGTGGCTAAAAGTGTCATACAAAATATAAAAATAAAAAGTCTTTAAAATTGTTTATAGTTCCTATAAATTAATTCTAAAATTATTGTTCAAACATTAAAAACGTCATGTCTTAAGCAAATGACAATAGTATTGGTTATTGGCGGTGATAACTCACTCTGCAGTACATTGGTTTAGGCAGTTACATAGCCAGGGGGGGCTAAGGGGTTATAGCCCCACCATTTACTGTGTTGGCCTTAGAATTTTATCAAGATTAATAAAAAAATAAAAAGTATAAATAAAAGATATATTGTATTTGTATTTTTTTTGAGACTTAGCACTCCCCCTACCCTCCCCGGACAAAATTCCTGGATACGGCACCGGGTCTAGGTGCATAATATCATACCGGACATGTTTTACAGGAAGACTGTAAGTGCACAACCACAAGTTATTATACTCCAGATAAAAAAGTAATAACAATTAAGTATTTTAATTAAAAAATACCACCGGCATTGATTAACATATGTAATAATATTGTACTGCCAGGTACAATATGGCGATTACAGGTTTTTTAATGACGAGCAAATATGTTATCGATTGCTTTGCTCCGAAGCAAATCGTTTCTCCGGCACTCTTTTGTCGGAAATAAATAAAACAATCGCACTTTTTAAATCTGTTTGGTTTATTACCCCAGCTATGTGACGACCATAATAATCCCACAAGTGCAGGACACAGTGGATAACAAATATCGATAGCTATATTGTGAACGCCGTTTGAACACGGCAATGTCTCTGTTGACGTTTACACGATGTTCACTTGCGGCAACTAATTAAAAAAAAACCGACGTGTTTTGTGTACAATTACAGCGGTGTGATATAATATATTATATTGTGTACGTCGACCTATACACAGTCTTTGAACGTTTCTGTCTTATGACATTTGCCGATATATCATTATAATACACAGCCACGACGGCTGAAATTGAATAGGTAGCAATTTTTTTTTTACTTTGCGGTATGTGGCCGACCGTAATAATTATTATACCGAGCGAGTTGTCGATTGTCCTTCGGGCGGCAGTCTTACACATTATAATATTATAAGATAATAAATTAAATGAATCGAATCGATCTATATAAACGGATCTGTCCGAGATAATATACAATCGTGCCCTTTTATTATAATGTATAATATTACATACCTACTCGAACACACTTGATTACCACCGGCTTATGTGTAAGATGATTATTATTTTATATTTTTGTAAATAATTTGCACAATACCGACGGCGTAAATAATAATAATACGACTACCCATGCCAGGGATAGTAAATTGGTGTGGCGAGCTAAAAATTAAAATGTTTATGTAATATATTTTGTTTTTAATAAAAAACAAACCACAATTTAAGTGCGTTTTCGTAATCTTTGACGTCTTCCAGAATATTAAACTGTAGGTCCGTTAAAAATGCTGATATATGTATAACGTCATGATAAACGTAAAACCACACGACGCTTAAAAGTCTGAAATCAAAACTATTACATGTACCTATAATAATCGATTACCGACGACATATTATGAGTTAGATATATTATTTTTTTATTGTATTATTATGTTTTTCTAATAATCTACACAATATTAATGTGACCACTGCCAATTATTCGGACACTGATGGCGTAAATAATAACAGTATTACCACTACCCAGACCAGAGATGGAAAATCTGTGGCTCGCATAGTTACGACAATGTAGGTGTTATATTATTTTATTTTTAAAAATAACTGTCAAAATGCCTTCGCTGGATGACTTTTTAAATCCGGTATTCAAGCCATTTAATCGGTCATAACTTTCACTAATTTCTGTTCTATAAGTAACAGATTAAGGAATATATATATATATAATATATCATGGAAACAAAAAAAAAAATGTATAATAATAAATAATAAGACCACAATGTAAGAAGTACGTTTTCATAACCGTAGTTGACGTCTTCCACAAAATTAAATTGCAGTTCCGTTTAAGTTAATGTAACAATATATTAAATGTAAGACGACGCGATGCTCAACAGTCTAAAATCATTCCTATAATATATATATCGTATTATTAATAACTATAGATAAAATTGAATTATCGTTATTGAAAGAATTAGAAGAATTGTACCCGTTGAATCGGAAAAAATTGGATTTGATTGGGCAATAGGCTGTAGTTTGCTCGGAAATTTTAAGAAACAAGATTTTTAAAGTGGGGAATTCTATTTCCTAAAATTATTCCATTTTAAAGCATTCGCTGTTTTTTGTCAATTTCGTCTTCAACTTTTTTATTCGATTCATTCTAATTAACAAATACTTAAGTACCTAGTATTATTTTTATAATATATCTTATCAGTTTGCTAAACAAATACCATAAATGGGTAGGTACTTACATTTAAATAAATATTTATTTTTTAAAATTAAAATATTATTGTTATTATTTATAATTGTTTTCATGATTTAATAATGACATGCGCAAAAATATAAATAAATCAGTTAATTTTTGGCACGTAACGTTTGAAAAATTCACCACTCCTGACCAATACAGATCAGTGCCGAATTCCAATAGCCTATGTCGCCGAAGGTAATTTTATTAATAAAAAAAAAAGATCCGTGCCTCAGAAACGAATATTTGGTGTGGGAGGAGGGTCATCATAATAGATAAAAATACTTAAACATAATATTATGTTAGTAGTTTTAAGTCGTTGTAAATACATATTTTATATACTTTCCATGTTTAAAGGTGTGCGGGGGGGGGGGGGGAGATTGAACCTTCTAACCTCATCCCACTTGGCGCAGATACCAGCATAGCTCGACTAAATTTAATTTTTGCAACTGTTTCGAACGACGGAAGTTAACTTAACATAGTTCTCGCCGTCATAATATTTCGTTGTTATCGCGATAACACTTAGATGAAGGCACTACGCTGCGGATTTGTTACACTAAAAATGAAAAAAGCGATAGGTACCGACGAGAAATTATATTGCCTCATAATGCGACCTACGTGGAAACAAAACTTATAACGTGTTCAGCACCCGCGCCCGACGGGGCGTCGAGTCGAATATATATTGTGTGTACCTCTGAATGTGAAAATAAAAGTTTCTAACTAAATTTTGATAGCCTCGCACAGTCTTTTTCGTCCACGTTGTTTTTTAGTTTTTTTTTTTTACTTCGAATAAAGTCTTTTACCCGTTATTTCTAAACTTTTGCTACCAAACTATATTAAATTATATTGCACCCCAAGGTATACCTAACCCCAAACGCGTATTCACGAAACCTTTCGTTCGCTTTGTTTGTTTATTTTATTTTACTGCCGTTCGCGATAAAACCGACCGACCGCAATGCCATCGTTTTTTCACGATACGTGAAACATTGGCCTTTCGATACCTACTGCAAACATTTTCAAAATTATTACAATTCGATTACCGACTTTCTAAACGCCCGTCTGGCCGTTAAGACAAAAATAAGTTTGGCGGGAGGGGGGAAAGTTCACATAGTCCTCCCATACACTCTATCCCATAACTTCCGGAAAAACTGTAAACAATTGTAAATATTTTTATAAATTTAATGCACGAATTATTAAATTCTCCCCTTGGCAGTTAAGTCAAAAATAATTTTCGGGTGGAGGGGGGAGTTCACGCTTATCCTATTTTGTTGATTTCGTTATCAGTATAATATATGTACCATGTGTCCCTAGGGGAAGTGACTGGTCAGCTTGTACGATGGATATGTAAAATAACCATTTAAAGGGAGAGTCTAATTGTTTTATTTTTTTTAGTTATGGGCCATTTAGCTTTTATTAAACAAATCCGAACCTACCGAACATTTTATGGTGTATCATCAAAACATTTTCAACTTTTTTCATCATTTTTTTACATTTTAAATATATTTTATCTTGCTATCAACCATATGCGCAAATAGCGTTTGGGATTTGGGGGGCTAAAGCTTTACTTTGATAATATTTAATAAGCTTAAAACAAAATGTAGGAAACCTACAGCAGTACCTATCGCTTTTTTCGATATGGACATTTTTGGGAGGGCTTAGCCCCTAAAGCCCCCCTATGCTATCAACCAACGTACACAATTAAACCAGAAAAACCAGAAATATACAAATTTGTTTTATAAAATTAAAAAAATTAACACTTTTGAAAGTAAATCAAGTATAATTAACTACCTAACTAAATAAAAGACATACACAGATATAATCCCACCCCTTTTAAAGTTGTATTTTTCATAACTTAATGTACCTATAATAAGCCACTCGGTCACTTACCTCCCCACCCTGGACCCTGGATACACTGTATAGATTTGTTTATAATATTATTATATAGTTACATAAATAATATTATCATATAGGTTAGGTACAGCCATTTTGATAACAATCGTTTCTGATAAATCGAGAATTTCGCTTGTGCGCTCAAAATTATGCTGACAATTATATGTTAAAGGTAAATATTTGTCTAAGTGTTTACCTGTTTGATATTATCATATACACTGGAACATCTGTCGGGAATTCGTAACTTTTTGTTTGTTCGGGTTTAGACATTCCACATAGTTGGTAGGTACAAAATAAACACCATCAGGCGTGCATATTATTCCGTTATATTAATATAATAATATGTTGTCAGGACAAATTTGACGCATTTCGTTCAAATTATTTAGAAATGGCGCAGTAGGTAAAATTAGAATGAAATGTCGGGACGTATAAATAAAATGGAAAAATGCACGTTCAAAATGTTTTTAAAATTGATTCTTTATTAAAATGTTGTGCCGATAAATCACATTCTTTAATCATTTTAGGTTATAATAAAATATTTTTTTTATATATTTTAAGATTCTGAGCGAAGTAATGGCCTATAAGTGTGTTGATTTTACACTACAGATATTCCAGGTGTCTGAAGAAAATTTTAGGTATATAGTCGGAAAAATGCTTTTAAATTCAACTTCAATATATTATTATCTCCAATAATAGAAGAGAAAAATTTAGAAAAAAATGGGAATTTCTGTGCAAAACCAGTTATCGATAAAATCGATTTTTTATTTTTTATAATTCAAAAACGAATAACAGTAAGTATTCAACATTTTCACCTACTAACATTATCTATAGATGATATAAATACAACAATTTCGTTTATTATTTGAGCTATTTAGAAATATTGAACATTTTTTTCATTTGATCAAAATGCTCGAAAATTTGATAATAGGTTGCACATAAATTGTTAAACGACTCCTTAAGTTCCTTAAGAAGCATCGGAAACCCCTTCACTACTAATGAGATTGCTAGAAAAATTCAGAACCAACTGCATAACCTCACAAATTCCGGATACTCCATCATCTTGATATGGATTCCCAGTCATAGTCAAATCACGGGAAATGAGAGATCCGATGAAAAAGTCCGCCGAGCAATAACATCCCCACGTAAATTGAACACAATATACATTACACCGACTTACTTTACAAAACCTAACCTAAATACCTCGAACCTTTTCACACCGTTCTGGGTATTGGCTCAAAAGTTAATAACAATAGTACATTATTTATTTATTTTAATTATTTTATATATTCATTGAAAAATGAGCACTTATAAGAACCCTTTTGAAAATTAATAAGAACAGTGCAATTAGACATAAAGGAATAATAATAATAATAATAATAATAATAATAAATTATCAAAATTACAAAAATATAAATATAACTGCAACAAGTAAATAAAATTAATAATTTACGATTTCATAAACTCAATAGCAATCGTGTAGCTTGTAGATTTAAAGCTAAATATATACGTTGTTTAAAAGAATCACACGACATAAAAAGAGAAGTCTATGCGATTGGCAATAAGGTTGGATAATAAAATAATTCATGGAAACAAAAAGAAGCGGAACTGTATAGATATTTTTATAAAATGGGACATGAAACAAATGAGATTTTCTTAAATATCGATTGTATGCCGTAAAACCGTATTAGTATATAAAATATAACTATTAATAGTAAGAACTGAAGTAATTAAACAAAAATTATAATTTGTATAAATGCCTAAAGTATAAAAAAATAGGTACTAGATCCAATATTACATCCTTTCAAATGTTTGTAAAACAATTTTAAGGATCATGGTCCTTCGTATAATCATTTTTACAGCTGAAAAACCACTCTTTGGAATAATTTTAAATTAAATATATTAATACTAAAAAGAAAAAAAAACGATCCACTTAATAATTTGAAGTAAAATAGGGGTTTTCGTTTGAAAAAACAGAGGTTTGTACCATCACAAGACATTTTTCAAGTATTACAAAAACATGTTTTGTTTGAAAATGTAGTCTTTAAGTATATTTAAAAATTCCAAACAACATAATTTGAATACATTTATTATTAAAATTAAAACACTGGGGTAATCATGCTTAATGAATATACCCTGTATATTTGTATTAGTTATAGGTATGTACAAACAATAATTATTCCGAGTGGAAAAAGAGCTCTGGAAATTGGAAATTAAATTTCCTACGTAGTAATTAGATATTATAATATGTTTCTATCTATGTAAACGTCATAATAACATAAATAAGTACAGTAGAATCTATTTCGGGTCGTTTGAAATTAACACAATTTAATAATTAAGACGCGCAGGTAGATACCTAATAAAATGGCGCATGGCACGGCTATGGGTAAACAGTAATAAGTTGTCTATGTACTTATGTACAGATTACAAATCGTATACGATTTGCGGTGTTTGGTTTAGTCGGAAAGGTTAGGTTAGTAACATTTATTTCGTCGAAATCAAAATATCATTAGTGCTTACTCGTTAATTATGTATGCTTACCTATAAATTAATATCCCCCCGACACACCGCTCGCGACGTTAAACGATAAACAATCGTACCTACTTGTATGATAAATGATAATTATGTGCAACATCGATTTATCTTCATTAAAAATATGTGTTTCTATTATTACTTTTTGCTCGAATATCTTTATAAATCGTATGATCGTCATTTATCGCAAAAGTATATGGGTAGATTTTCCAACCTAATCCGATAATATTTCTTATAATAAGGTTATACACAGATGAGATGGTTTTACCAGAATCGAATCGACCAACAATTAAACATCGTGTAAAGCCGTAAAGGTGTCTTGAATATTTATATGACTTTATGATTAGGATATAATTAGAAGGGCTACTCGTGAATAGTATTTAAAATTAAAAAGGACTACGTTAGGCACTTCAGTTATTGGCCCGGGTAGGGCAGGCCGCTCTACCCTCTCCCTTAAATTGGCCATGGCTGGAAGTGCCTACCAAGTAATGCACTATAACTAGAGTGCGAGTTTTGATGCACTAAAAATTCTTCATTTAATACAATTTGTTTGACGTTTATAGAAAAAATACTAAACAAATTGAAAACTAAACATGTCCGTAAACAGCTCAAAACAGGTAAAAATATTTTGAAAATATTATGGTGTATAGCAGTGCTAATATAAACATTCAAATTTTGCATGTACCCACGGTATTTTGTTTTAGAGTAACAACAAAAACCAAAATTGATTTTATCGAAAACCGATCTTGCGTAAAAATTCCGTTTTTCCTAAAATTTTTTTTATTTATCTCTGTGCTTTTTAAAACTACTGGGTATTTCAAATTTTTACCTCCCCAATGCACCAACTAGATTCACTTTCCCATTGAAGATTCACATTTTTTATTCGATAATTATTTCTACTAGTTTATAAATTTATGACATTAGAAAATTTTAACAAATTAAATAACATATAATTATAACAATTATAGTATCTCTCCTTAATAAACAAAAAAATATTTTTTAATTTATAATTTATAATTTATTACTGTTAAAATTATATATCCATTATATTCATTTATAGTATTTATTTATTTTAATTTATTTATTTATTACATATAATATATAATATTATATAATTGTAATTTTATACGCCCACAACTGGGCTCAGAACAGTTTTTTTTCTTTATAAATATAAATATATAACATATATAACAC
>NC_042493.1:1128742-1233549 GCF_005508785.2 Acyrthosiphon pisum | reverse complement strand
TATTAATATATTTATAGCTATACATTATAATAGTATTTAAAATGAATACATAATAGTAGGTTCTTGATAGTACATTTAACATTTAAATAAAATAGATTTTAACCTGGTTAGATTATCATGAAAAAAATCGAAATTATTTATTGAGTTACCAGATCTTAGCATTCTGTTGATCGGAGCAAATTGACTATAATTGTTACGATAAGTAGGTATATAAAACGTTTTTGATACACGAGTATTTGTTTGAGGAACATTTAAAGGTATTTGGTTAAGTAGTTCTGGACAGATTATTTGAGAGTTAAGTAGTTTATACAACCAAGACACATCATGAAATGTTCTCCTATTTTTAAGCGACACTATATTAAAGTCACTGGCTAGCTGCTCCAGCGAGACGTCAGTTCTATTAGACTTATAAGCTAGTACTCTCAAAAATCGTTTTTGGACCCGCTCAATTTTATTAATTAATCCCGTTTGGTAAGGATTCCAAATAACTGAGCCGTGTTCAAGAATAGAACGGACTAAAGAACAATATAACAATTTAAAGCAATTGGGGTTTTTAAAATCATAGCAGTTACGTCTTATAAAACCAAATACTCTTAGAGCTTTATTACACATTATAGTTATGTGATCATTAAATGATAGGTCACTTGACAAAAGTATACCTAAATCCCTTATCTGTGTTACAATAATTAAATTAGAGTTATTCATTACATATTGAAAGTGAGTATTTTTTTTTCTCCGCGAAAATGATTCTAGTCCATAACATAGACTTTTATATTATATTGTCGAAGGTAAGTTAAATTTAGTAAATTTGTATTGGCTATTAGTTTATTACCTTAAATTCACAGTCTTACGCATCCGAAAAACTCCGATATTGGTTCAGTCGCCGGTCTCAAAAAACAGCCTTCGCCACCAAGGCAAATACTAAAAACTGGCAAGGAGTATACTTGAGAATCATCAGTGTAATCTCAATAAAAGAAAATTGTCCTGAGACTTGTAACAGCAAAATTGCACAAAACTGCCTTCGCTGAGACTACTGGATGTGTCATAATTAATTAAGGACAAAAATAAAAATTGTCATAATATAATATGTTGTATGCTCATACACCGTTAAAATTAAAACGGCTCACGAAAAAATATTGTACCTATTTGATATTTTCAATTAGTACAAATCCGGTGTGGTCTGTTATTATAATTATTTCAGTACCTACCTACCTATCTACTTTTATAGCTGTAAAAGGTAAAACCCTTTAGGGCTTTAAGCCGATTTGAGGTATTAAATTTTAACCGAAATCATACTGTACATTAATATACACGACCGACGGTCGGACAGGTAGATATTATGTAGTGCAGAGCACCATTTGCAGTGGTATTGTATTATCATCGATCATTGAATTAATAATGATATAATATTATAATGCAGTCAATACATCTTAACGTGGTCGAATGGTATACAAAGTGTAAACAACGATTTTATAATAATATTTAAAAGTGGTTTGATATTTTAATATTCGTTTAATATAATATAATGTTTTGAAATTCGGTTGGTAACAATGGCTGAAACGATTTGAATCCTGTTTTTTAAATATTCGGGATAGTCCGAATGATGTTTTTATGGAAAGTAAAATTGGAAAAGTAGTCCATAATATTGGAAGATTTGGGAAAATCTAAAAGGCCTTTTTCCATGGGATTATTTTTCGTTTATAAATGGTTACCAGTGGTTACATAATATTATGATATTTACTAATAGTAGAAATACAAATTTTTTTATACATATAAATGTATAATTGCTATTATGATTTGGATGGTTTTACTTATAATTTTGATATTTGGACACTATTTTTTGTAACCCTTGTTGGTTTATCCGAAGTTAATCGACTTAAAAACTACTGGACCGTCTTCAATAAAAAAGTGGCAAATTATAAACTGTGTAGGTTACTTTGAGACATTTTAAAATGTATTTAAAAAAAAAAGTAACCGTAGCTTACTAATTATTAAGATACCGGAGGGAAAACATCAGCAAAATTAGATGTGACTTTTTGACATTTTCATATTATTATGGTTATCTAATTAATACAATTACTGCTGCGCTTGTCTTAGCGGTATAACTACTTTTTATACAACCCAGACAGCAATTTTTCGTCTAATAATATTATTATAACATTATAATAACGAATAATATTAGTATAACGTTATTATAATACTAGTTATTATCATTACAAAATGCTGTCTGAGAATTTAGACTACCTATAGATTTTTAATTTCGTATTCTTCGGATAGCACAATATATTTTGGAATATTTCGATAAGTAAATATCGAATTTTGAACTAATAGTTACATATTTATAGTCTATAAGATCAGAGTAGATCCCAGGGTATCAACAATCAACATGCATCTATAATAATCGTGCGTCTAATCGATCCACCGCGTCATGTAATATTATCAATGATATCGAAGGGCACATAAGTGGTAGGTTATTTAAATAGTTATATAATATAGAAATCGATGCATTACGCCTGTGTTGTGAATTGAACAAAATAAATTATTTTATAATGTTAAGAGTGCAGTCGTTACTTGTTATTACAAAATCTTTACCTACTTCATACAATGTATAAGACGTGATATGAGTTATACTTTGGTCGGGGCAATAATGGTACGGGGAGAGAGTCGGGTAAAAGCTCTCAAAGGTAGATACAGTAATACCTATGCGACCTACGACTTAAGAATATAATATCTGTGCAAACGATCGTTTATGTTTTCGTTTTCGTTTTTTTTTTTAAATCCCTCCTCTTTTATTTCTCTCGAGCACCGATGATAATAATAATAATAAACGGTTAGGTAGACAAGACTACGCGATACTATAATAATCCATCCGAAATCTTTTAAGTCTCCGGATTTTAGTTAATAACGAAATGCTATATATAATTATAATATGTACATTGTTATCAAGTGGGCTTCGCCGTTTTCAGCGGAGGCGCCCATTCTAATATGAAATCGCGCACGTTTGTGAATTACAGTAATTGTCCGGAAAAGCCTGCAACGACAGTGGAAATAATTACAAACATTTATATACAACTTTAGTATCTGCGCTCGAGATAACTGCAATAACCATAATATACTTGACTTGGTTACCTAGCGCGGTACTACCACGTACCTACCTCACCTCGTAACAATGTTATTATACTACTTGTTGCGGGTTAAAGTAGATAGGCAGGTACCTATACCTCCAGTGTTTATAGCATTTCGTTCTGACGTAAGTAGATGTAATATTACTGTAGATAACGATAATGATGTTCAACTTGGTTTATAATAATTCAAAATGTTATGTTTACAAAAACTCGGGGCCGGAGTGGCGCAGTGGTCACACAGTTGACTTACGACTCACACAGTCATCGGTTCGATTCATAGCAAAGTGCAAAAAAATATGTGTGATTCTACGCAGTCACCATTTTCCCGTGCTGTCGTCCGATTGCGTCATCCGGTTTCCAACTAGGTCCCACTCCACTGGGAGTGAAGACCGCACATGCCTCCTCTTGGAGAAGGGGGGTAGTATCATGCATATAGTGATATATACATAGATAAATAGATCACATGATCTCCCTACTACCCACTTGTGATAAGCATTGTCAAAGACCTTGAGGTCGTTACAATGAACAAATAAAGAAAAAAAAAAAAAAAAAAACAAAAACTCGATTTTATGTTATACGTTTATTAAAGGAAACCGTTCCGTAATGATTTCCGTAATGAGTTCCGTAATTCTAAAATAATAAATTCAATATATAAATAGAAAATACACAGGTAAGTACAAGATGACCAAACATGCTTATCCAAATGTTTATCATAATGTTAAGTTATTATTTCTTCGAATTATGATTTTGATGTGATGGAAGCTTCTGTTTGTTATATATCTGATATGTCAATATCTCATAATAATTTAAAAAAAAAACACCTGAGAGTAGATACGTATTAGACTAAATATTATAATAATTATATACGTTTTATTTTTCAATGTAATAACATTAATGATAAATTAAGGAATATTAATTTTAATATTTAATAACAATTTAATATTCTATACAGGCATACAGCTTTTATAAACGACAATTAGCAATACGTAATACAAGGTAAAATATAACGTAATATCATATTATTACAATTCATAGTTAAACGGAAATAGATTTAATGTTATAGAAAAAGAAAAGATGGGATCCAAATTGGCTATAGTATCTGGCAGTGACAGAGTGGCATGTAATTTTCATAATAAGAATGCAACATTAAGATGTAAAATTAGATATAATGTCATGGACCAGTCTTGATAAATCAAATTTAACAAGGCACTCGATCGAATTTTGATTTAGATTCATCAGAATTTTCTAAACAATCACGTGATTAACAATGAAGACAATTTTTGTAAAAATGAGTGGTACAATTTTGGAAAAAATAAGTTTATATCGACCCGTGAAACTCTTGAGATAGTATGTTAAAATATTTGAATTAATTCATTATTAGATGAAAAACGAGGGTGAGAATTCTTGAAGGATCACCTTGTAAAAAATGAAGGTTTTCAACGTAAAAATTTAGTACATATTATATTAATCACCATAAGCTAATAGATAGTAAAAACAAATAAAACATAATATTATTTAGCAGGTACTTTAGGTTGATAATTTTCCAGCATTCGAAGACAATATTATTACAAAATATAACAAAGACTTGGAAAATTAAAAAATAAAACTAAAAAAATACTTAGGTCTTTAATATGTTAAATAAACCATTATCGTTGTTTGACAACAAGGTAATATAATAATATAATATGAACATTGCATGAAACGTGGTTATAACATTTACGATCAAAATCAGACTGACACAACGTATCGTACCTATTATAATTTAATTGTTCGATTCATACTTTCGTGTATTTATTTATTTCTAAACCTTATAGAAATCAAACAGCATTACGTCACACATAAATTATTTTAAAATTGACAATAAAAATAGGTTTCAAGTGTTCATACAGCAAATACAATTTTATGTGCACCAGGAATTCGAGTGATTGACACTAGTTCGCTCGCTTGGCAACATGAATAAAGAAAAGTATATACATCTGAAGTGAAAACCCACGACTGCTGCAGCTGTTCAATTGGTAATTGCGTCTACGAAATGAAATTAATTGCATTGATATAATGATTACATTTCGTCTATGTCGCACGCGTCTTCGTAAATCTCGATATAGACCATCCTCTGCGTATATTATATTGCCACACAACTTCGAATAATAATAATTAATAACAAGAACATCAATATTGAATATTATCGCTTGGGAAGCAAGATCACCTCCTGCAACTCACATTTTGAAGTCCAATTAAGACGCTATCAACACTGCAGTTTAATCAAATATTTTGCGTGGAATCGACTGGTGATTAGCTCAGATTTGAGATAGACAATTGAGTTTATCAATAGGTTTGTCAATAGATAACGCAAAAATCGAAAAAATACAATACAGCATGTCTATAATCTTGAGAAAACACCTGTACCTGGATTAGTAATAAGACAGAGATCCGTACAATCTGCAGTTTGGTTTTAGATGTATGCTAATTGAAATCAGGCGAACTTTTATAAAAATATGTGTTTTATCATAATATTATGTTTTAGTTTTATCCATTTATATAAATAATTTACTATCGAACAAACGTCCAATATAATTAATTTTATATTTTAAGATAGCAATACTGTTTTATTCAAAATCTCACGTGGAATCGACTGGCGGTGTCTGGTTTAGGATAAATTAAATAGATAACATTTTTAATTCTATCCATTAGAAATAATTATCGAAAAAACTTAAAATTTACTTCATATTTTTAGTGAAATAAAGTATAAATATAATATAATAAATGTAATTCTAATACATCGGAGTTTATTGAGCTTTTTAAAAATCATGTTGAGATAGGTTATGTCACGTTGTCGAGTTGTATGAGATAAACAGTGTTATTAATGCACTGTTGTGATGGATAGTGTTTTAGTTTGAACTTTGAACTTTGAATTACTAATTTATGAGATGGATAGTTTTATTTTATTGTAACGCCACCATCACTAAATTGACACAAAAACACCACCAATCTCAAATACTTTGGTACATTTATTGTGTTTTTTTGTTACTTGCAGTTAAATCAATTCCAAAAAACTACTTAATCGTAAAAGGTAAAAATATTAAAATAATCGTAAAAAGTACTATTAATTGCACAGAAACTGATCTGCTCTCATACGCGTGTCGATTTGGCGGACGAATCACTGGAATTCCGAGCGATAATCGTTTTTATCCGTACATAATAATAATGATTTAATAAATTATATTGCAAAGGTACACATAATAGACACATTACATTATATATGTCGTGTGAGATTTATGCAGAATTATTAAGCAGACTCGCAATCACTCAGAGCGGCTGAAAACAAATCGATGTGCATTCATCACGAGACCGGTGAATGCTATATAGTCCTAAAAAAAAGGACTTGGGCACAGTGACATAAATCTTTGTACCGCAGAGACGTAGCCCGTAGGGTATTAAAGTCAAAAAGCTCGAGTTTTTAAGCAAATGGCACATAATAAATTACGTAATACACTCCGTAAGATATGCATTAAGTTTCCGCATATTTATACTTTAAATTGATAAAATCGATGAATAAGTTTAATGTTTTGTGGATGTCTTGATCGGTACCCAAATCGAAATGCGTTGCGTACACAAAACGACTAGTTGGATAAAAAATAATACCTAATAAATAAATGATAACCAATTTATGAAGGCAGTTCCCCATTAGTATCAATTAGGTCGGAACTCTCATATTTTTTTATGAATCCTTTGTCGTCGAGATTTACGCGTCAGTGTTACTTTTTTTTTATATTAGGTACTATTATTATTAATTTATTCGATTTGTGCTCCATTGGAGTTTGAATGTCAATCTTGTTGCAGAAGCAGATAACTTTTATTTAAAAGTGAACTGATTTAACTGCAGAAATGTTTATAATTTATTAACATACTCTGCAAGTTTCGTCGTTTTTGATTTCATTTTTAACATGTCATTAAAACTGCATTAATTTGCCTGCACTATTCAAAATCATAATAAATTACAATAATATTATTGTCTATTGAGAATGAACGCGAGTCAAGTAAATATTTTGGTTTACGTGTTCAGTTTGACTTAGGATAAATTATTAATTGTATTACACTATTACTTGTGTGGTAGGTACATATGTTTAGCTTTTGTCTCACAGAAATCGTGACAAGGGTTACAATATTTCATAGTTACAAATAAGAACGTAACACTTATATATTTTCAGTTGAAAAAAAATTGAAAATTGGTCTCTAAAGCTTTTAAATATGAGAGATTTGTGCAAGTTATTTAATTGCTTATAATAATTTAATACACACGATGATTTTTTCAGCACACCAACCCTATTTTTATGCTTAAATTATGAATGCATACAAATTCTAAATTTTTAATTACACTGAATACCAAAATTTTGAATACTTGAGAATTTTTTGTACCACTTAGAATGATCGTGTAGTAATATAAACTCTGTTTTCTGTTTTTCGTTTTCCAAATAGGAACTCCTTTTTTTAGTTTTGATTATTTGGTAAGTATTATTTGTTGAGAATTTTGTTGTATCTAAATCAAAATCGAACGAATAGTTTAAATAGCCGACACAATTTTAGAAGTTTAAAATTAACTAAACTTATAACTTTTAATTAAAAATTATAAATATTAAAACATTTCTAGATTATTTGTAAAATTACGAACATTTTTCAAGTTAACTATGTGTGTATAAACTGTTTTTATCTTCTGCCATGCTATTGTGTTCAAAAATCTTTCTTCTAAGTTGCTTATAGTTTTAACTTAAATTTTACATTGATGTGTAGCTTTTTTTAAAATTTTAATACAAGGTTCTTCGTAAGTTGTAAAGACAGAAAAAAATATTGAGCGTAAATCTACAATAATTGTTAATTGCTGCTTTTGACGAAATTCGTCTAAATCGTAAAAATTTACAAATTATTTTGTTCTTAAAAATGCATAAATAACAATTTATATTCATGTTACTAATATTGTGTAAGTAATATAATATTATTGCTTATTCAATTTGCAAAGCGACATATTTTTAAACTGAAGGGAAGTTTCGTGTAACTATTATAACAAAAACAATAAGTATCAATTAATAGAAAAAAAAAATAATAGGTTACCTACTGATAATTACTAAAAAAAATTGGTTTTATGTAATGATCGGAACTAGTGCAATAATTCGAACGTAGCCTTTTTCTGTTCACAAAATAAGAATTACGATTTGACCTTACCCGTTTGGTGTATATTAAACGAGTTTTCAAAACAAAATGTTATATTTCTCTTCGAGAAAACACTAGACAGACACTATTGGTAACAGAAAATAATTATAAAAGCACAGTTATCCCGACCGAACGACTTTGACTAAGAGAGTTGTACCTACAACACGCTAAGACCGTATCAGATACAATAACAATAATAAACAGCAGATGACGTAGTTTATCAGTGAAGAATACCTATGTAGTCATAGGCAACCCAGTTAGGTTCAAGCTAGTGTATCAATTGCTCCCATGGAAATGTATTTTAAATTGAACAAATAGTAATAAACAATGATTAATTACAAATTAACAAATTAAAGTGCGTTTTACGAAAAAAAAAAAAGGTCACTGTCATAAAAATCCCATTAAGATGAGTTGTTTATTGTATTTTATGTACTCGTGTATTGTTATGTATAAACAAACTGGCCCCTCACCCCCCCCCTAGACAACAAATTCCTGCTGGCGTTTATGCCTATAGTGGACGATGGGATGAGCTTAAAAATACATAAACCTGCACGATGATATAATTATAATAATATTATACAGGTGACAACGCGCAAAGTTAGTTTCTTGTCGCATTATAGTCTGCTATGGGTATGGTATCCCTGGTGGTGAAATTGACGTCGGTGTTGTAAATTAAATAACAAATAATGGAGAAGCCACGACGAAGGTGATGGTGCGTCGCACTTATATGTATATTATATAATATATAATTTCTCTGTAAATTGAGTCCTATTCATCTCGGATCTCGCGTTATTTCTTATTGTTCACGCGAGCAAAGGCCGTTCCAGTTACGAATAATAATAATATCTCATCCTCTCTATTTCTCTCAAACCCCAACTCGACGGTGGTTATGTTTTAATAATACAATGCCAGCCTTCAGTTTTTATGGTTTTTTTTTTCGTCCACGCTTCACCTAATATTGTATTCCGTGATGCAAAACTAGGTAAAATAGGTCTATATTATTATTATGATGGGCGTATATTGTTATTCGTCGTCGGAGACGGTTACGTCAAATAAACTGATAAATTGGGGTGGGCGTGCGGACAACACTCGATAAACTTTGGCTCGGGAGAGATGCACTAGCAGCAGCAGCAGCTAAACGAACTGAACCTAAATTGAAAACCTTTCCATGTGTCTCTCCCTCCTCATTAACTCACACACTCACTCTCTCTCTCTCTCTCTCTCTCTCTCTCTCTCTCTGACAATCACTCTCTGACACCCACTCTCTACCACTATTTCCACTGGAAATGGGATGGAGATCAGTTTGAGTTTACTACCACGTGAACGAACGATAAATCGCTGAGTAATAAATAACCATCGAACTCCTCCTTTCACAGACGAATTATAATATAGTTTTTTTTTTTTTAATTTTACACTTGTTGTCGGATTCCACACATATTATTGTGGTTTTGCTATAAAATATGAGACCTACTAAATAGTCAAAAACAAGAACCAAATATGTAACTACTTAATGAATTAATCAACAAACATTTAGGTTTAAAAAAATTCACTGTTTCACGTTTTTTCTGAAAGATTTTACTGGGATGTGAAAATCATAATTATTTCAAATTTCTGCAAACTACTAACTCCTAAGCTTGTAACACTTTATGTAAAACTTGAAGTAAATTATGAAAACACACATTGTTAATTTATTAATGATGGGCATTACTCAGATACTTCAGTTACAGTCACTATAATATTATAATCTTAATTGTTCCAATTATTTCTTATTTAATGTTGATTTCATATAATATAGCATTATATATCAGTACACACAATACTGGCTTGAAATCATTTCGATGACAATAAATTCTGATAGCGTGTAAATAGAATAAACTAGTAACCACATTATTTCATGAAAAACAAATAGGTACTAGTTACATTTAAACAGTAACGACTGTCGATCCTAAATCAGTGAAACTATAATTTACGAGGACTGAAGAAAATACTTGAGACAACGGTGACGAAATCGTTGAAACCTTTGGTATTAAAAGTACTTAAAAGTGAGCGATATAAATTGTAGCTGGAGAACGGTACAGGGTAAGAAACAGTACCCATGTGACGTGTGTGACAAGTCTTTTGATAAAAAAATCCATTGGAAGGTTCATCAACGAACTCATACTGGAGAGAAACCATACACGTGCGATATTATATCCGACATGTCGTTCAATCAAAGCGGCTATCTGACGGTACATCGTCGGACACATACTGGAGAGAAACCACATCCGTGCAATTTTTGCGACAAATCGTTCAATAAAAGTAGCAATTTGACTGTTCATCGACGAACTCATACTGGAGAGAAACAGTATTCGTGCGATGTTTGCGACAAGTCATTCAATCGAAGCGACACATTGACTGTACATCGTTGGACACACATGGGAGAAAAACTGTACCCGTGTGATGTTTGCGACAAGTCATTCAATCAAAGCGCCCATCTGACGGTACATCGTCGGACGCACACAGGCTGAATATAGGCTAAGTATAATATCCAAGGATCGATTCTCTCGTAATAGTTAAACAAATTTATTTAGAAATTTAGAATTATATAGTACGATTAAAAAAATATCAGTCTTGTCTCAGAATATATTATCTTATAGATACCTACTTATAATACACATCAGCAAAATAATAATGCTGCAAGTCCATACAAATACAATATATATATATAAACCTTCTTACTGTAAAACCCAACTTTGCTTAGGTCAAAATTTAAGCTAATTGCGACACTATATATGTATATCTATTTTTCTAATTTTATTTTACTGTTTTATAAAAATTTTTATCGGATGAGTGGTTCCCGAGATCATTGGCATCAAAGATTACTATTTTCGTATAATAAATTTTCATAATACGTGATAAACCTATGAATTGTTTAATTTTTTTAGTAAACACTTTTATTATATCTACATTTATATCTGTCCATTGGGGGGGGGCAAACTCGTATGTAACCGGGAAGCAATTTTTTTAAAAATGATTGACCTTTTGACTTGGGGAGGCAACCATCGGGTGGGTATGCACGCCTGATAGGAGATACGCTTGAAGCTTGATATACAATTTGTTCATTATATCCTATTTTGTTCACTTTTACTAAAACATATACACGTTATACATTACTCGTTGACATTATAGTCATAGGTAGGTACGCAAAAAGCAGTGTTTGGAAGGAACGGATTCCTGGAACGATAAAGCGGCCACAGGCTGAAATGCGAATGGTATAAGTAATACAATCTAAAAGATGTCATGGTTCAAAAAAAATTAAAAATAATAAATATGTATATAATATACATTATAATTTTATTTATAGAAGTCTTAAAAAACCTAAAAACTGTGTAATTATCTGATTTTTATCTGTTATCTTACCTAGATAATTTTAGAGTTATCTGTGCACAACACTGCGTGCAATATATTTTACATGGTTTGAGTTCGATAATATTATGATAATGATGCATTATAAAACACGGATAAAATCGTTGGAAATGATTTTCCGCGTCGGCCCCGAATGCGAAATTACACGGTTTGCGAGTGATACCGTGAACTGCAGCACGCTCGTAGGTACCTATGCATTAAAATAATATAAATAATCAACACAACACTATGCACGGCGATGATAATAATTATTTCCGCAAAACACACGCGTTTGCAATATTATTAATCCTTCGTGCCGGAAACCGGGTTCCACCCTGACGACGAGACACGGAAAACTTTACCGCCCCCACCGCCGCTGTTTGCTATGTTATTATAAATATAAAGGAAATCGAAAGTCAGTGGCCCGTAAAGAAATCTTTGATCGTATTTTAATACCATGTGACTGTGTCGGAGTGTGCCAGACTGGTAATTATACATCGTAAATTAATTTTTCATTCGATTCGGCGGATTGTGCGTTTGTGCCAAGATCGATATTATTATATTTTCTAATAATTAGTTTCTAAAAGTTCGATTTTAAGACTGGCACGTGGTGGTAGGAAAAAGCTCAACTCTTAAGTATAGGTAAATCAATTTTAGTCCAAAACGATCATCGAATTTTTGCGGTTTTGTAGATCTAAACACCACGTTAAGAGTGAACTGCATCGAATGCCGCAGTCTATTTGAAACATTATTACTATTTTTATTAATTTTATCAAATATAACTTTCCATGATTCGCCACGTACCTTCGAAAAATGTTGGTCCACTATTCTGCTCATTTAAATTTTAATACTTATTACTACAGTTCTGAAATTTCATGAAATATTTTATATTAATAATAAAAAAAAAAACAAATTTTAATTTGAAACTATAATATTATAGTATAAAGTACAGTAAACACCTCTACTTAGTTAACTGTTAATGAAAAATATTATAGAAATATTTCTTACATAGTACCTACATTACAGAAATTACATTATGATTATCTATCTTAATATAATATAATATAATCACTAATCAGGTATGAAATCAGTATGACCATCTAGTGATAATTTTATAAAAATTTAAAAAAAATTTTAAAAAATTTTCAGTATTTCAAGAAGGGTGAAAGTTTCAACTTTGAAATATTTTAAAGTGAAAATATCATGTGAAATATTTCACACCCACAACCCTACTTTTTTACTCATAAAATACTATTCCTAAATTTGATTTATATGTATCGAAAAACTCAGAAAAATATTCCGATTTCAAAGATTACATTAAAACTGAATGTTCTCAAAAATATTTTCATAAACATAAATATACTTTTGACATAATGAGACAATGAGTGATTCACGCTAAAAGATAAAAAGAATCAACTGGTATATAAAATATGAAATTTAATCGTTACAAATCCAGCAAAGAGTACCTATTTGTACTGCCTTAAACTATTTAAAAAATATATATATAAAAAAAATAAAAAAATAAATATAAAATTATTATGTAGAGCAATGCTTTAATAATACGGACTGTATAATATACTTTGAGTATGACAATGCACCGTTTTTTTAGACGGTGTAAAAGTTTTGATTAAAAATAAAATAATCAACAAAGTTTGTTCAAAAATATTATCTTTTGATATAAAACCGAAAAAATATACGAAGACTTTAATATTATAATAATATAATTATACTTTGTGGTTTTGTGAATTAAAACTATATAGTACTTATTGATTCGGCGAGTGCCGTTTTACGCGTCGTGAGACGACTTGAATTAATATTATTATTTATTTTTTTTTAAATAAGCTTTAATATTTACTCGATAATAGATGATCATTATAATAATATAATACCCCGACAAAACAATTATTAAACAGATGATGTTGGTTTGTGGGTGGCGGAGGGAGGGACAAACAAAACCGTTTCGAGGCGATGTGCTCATTATACGTAGCGAGAATCGTTAATTCAATCGCGATCCGAACAATCGAAAATTACAATAACAGTTATCAGAAAATCGTGAGTACCTACCGCCGAATGACACTATACATGCGCCAGAAGAGCTTACATTTAGCGATTATAATATTATTATATCGGACGGCGAAAGGAAAGTAAAAAAAAATAATAATAATAACTGCGAACGCAACAACAGCGACGGCAACGACGATAAAATCATAATAATAATAATATATTTTTATTATTATTATTAGACGGCTGTAGTACGTGATAATCATTAACATATTTCCAAGAGGAGTGACGGCCGAAACGCGGACGCGGTCGTTAAAAGCGATTTGTATAATTTTTTTGTTGTCGGCGTTTTTTTCACGGTCCTGTTTTTTAATTCGATTAGTGTCGGCCGAGCGCTCACCTAAACGCTTTCGGCACCGTACACGGCGTTATTAATTATGAGCACAATCGCAAACGCAGTTGAAAACAAAAAAATGCAAAAACGATAGTACATTATATTAATATAACACCCACCTAACACCATACAGGGTGATTCTATTGGAGGTTGACAATCTTGGCGTGTCGCAAAGTCTCAATCGTGTGACAAGACACGATTTTGGGTGCATAACTGTTTGATGAGGAAGGTTAACAGTCGTTCGTCTTTTATAGACAGTCGGTTTTTACAACGGAGCTGATGCTCTGGTAGACAAAACATGCTTACAATAAATCAGTGGTTTTCAAATTGTAGTAAGCGTTCCGCTAGTGCGCAGTGTGGTGGTGTACCAGTGGTGGTCTACTGGTACGCAGTGCAGGGCTGGTAGAACGGCGAATGAATAGATTAATATTTTTACTAATGGTTGTAATGGAGATCTTATATTATTTTATGTCTTATTTATTTATTGTTTTATTTAGGTACTAAATATACTGTAAAATGTCCCTAAATTGTTATTATTGTTAAAAAATGTATTGCAATTTTTTATATAGTTCTATTTATTAGTGTTACACGCTGATAAAAAACACATTTAAGTGGTGCATGGAAAAAATAGTTTGAGAATTTTTAAGGTTCTAAGGCCATAATAAGTACAATAATATTCTATTAATAAATTAGACGTGAATTCTTATACGGATTCTTCCTGAAATGGTAATGGTATGGACTACCTATTTTGAATCACATGGTTACGATTACCATTTACCAATTTTAGAAGATTCTATTGGTATATTCCAAATAACGCTGTGCAGTGCTTTGCTATAATATTATTTATAAAAGTTGTATATAATAATTTTTCAACATAATATTATGTATATTATTATTCCACAAGTATTTTCGTATTGATTTGAGATTCAAGGGGATAATATGGTAAGTTTTTGTTTAGTAAAAATATTGACCATGATTTGAACTCAATACAAAACTACGACAAAAAAAACTTTAATTATTTACTATTTTTATCGTTGGCCTTCTTTTACATTTTTAGATTCTAAACGGAGTGAGGAAGCTAGTGGTTTTACAATGGTGTTTATTTTTTTTTATCGTCCTGTATACGAAATTTCTACCAGAAGGAGTACTTCGATTTCAACATATAGTACTTTATATTTTAGAAAATTGGACCAAGATAGTACTTTAAAGAAGTTATTTTTCGATTTTCTCAATAGTTATTTAATTCCACGGGAAAACTACCGAAAAATCACGAAAAACCGCTTAAAATGGGATTTTAATTTCTAAAACTTTGTTTATTAATGCAGAAACGAATAAAAAATTATAATATTGTAATGTTAATTTAACTTAAAGGCTATAATAAATAATAAAAATATAAAAAAATCCAGACTGATATACCGTTTCCGCTCAAAATCGTTTTTTCTTATACAATGATATTATATTATTATATCATTGAATTCAAGTTTAATACAATCCATTATACATTGACCCACTTGTAACCTACTGTACAGCAGAACGAAATCCACTTACCCGCATTTTTAATACGTTTTTGTTTCATATTATATTCCCAAGGATTTTTTATATATAAACAAAAATCGAATCACCAACGAATACAGTAAATTAGTTTTAAGTATTTTAAAGTAAATATTATGAGCCAAGTCGAAGACCAACAATTTGCGGGGTACTTCCACCCCATGGCTCTCCCGTCTAAGCTGTATACACTTATAACTATATAAACATTAAACTTATTACTTGGATTTTGTTTCACACAAACGGATCGCCACAATAGAACGAAATATGTTTGCGAGGTTTTTCTGAAAATGGTTTAGGGCCGTGAATAGCATTTCGCAAAAACCAGAAGTTTAAACAATATTAGTAGACGCTTTGAAAACTGAAATGAGCGTTTAACGTTTTACAAACAAACAAAAGATTAAGTAAATAATTGTTTTTCGTTTTTATTTGTTATTTCTTTTTTTTAATAATATAATTCCTTTTGGAACATTGCGTGATTATATACGTATTATGTACATGGTTAACAATCCGATTTCAATGTCGATGGTTATATATATGGACCTATGTATTAAGAGGATGTCAGCGCACTATTCGTTTTCTGCCTCTGGCACACGCGCAACATAGACAAAATGCATTTACGCAAAAACATTTTTTCAATGCGTTTAAGTAATTTTAGAGTAAAGTCACCTATTACAAAAAAAGATGGAGAATAATATTTTTGAGGGAATGACATATCGATTTTATATTTTATTATTATTTGACTTTGTATTCCACTTTCAAAATAAATAAAAATACTGACGTAAATTTAAATGATGTTTAAATTGTTTTGAGACAATATTTAGACAAATCGATATGTCATTCCCTCAAAAGTATTATTCTCTATCTTTTTTGTCATGGGTGAATTTACTCTAAGATTACTTAAACACATAGAAAAAATGATTTTGCATAAATGCATTTTGTCTATGTTGCGTGTGAGAGAGAAGACAAATAGTGCGCTGACAGCCTCTTAAGCTCTCTATAAATGTTTCTCTCGTCCGCCACTCAGTTTTATATTCGCATATTATTATATAGATTTATTACAGTGCTATCTCTATTTATGCGTTTTATTTAATTTCGTAAACTTTTCTCATCGTGATTTTCGAAACGTAGGTACCAAATTGTACGCGATGATGGTATTAACCGGGTATTCATATTTGATGAAATGAACACTTCCAACGACAGTATACAGACTATATGCAAAGTTTTGGAGAGTCTGTTCGGACGTGGTAAACATTACGGCGACAGAATTCCGCGAGATTCGATTTTCGCTTTCGAGTCTATTCAGACGCAAAGTCTGAAATCCAGTACGGACCGTGTTCAGTTTGGCATTTGATGGTTTGAGTATTTGTAAACATAAACTTACATATGATCAGTTAAAACAAAGTTCATAAACTTGTCATCAAAAATTAAAACAACAGTCTGTAGGAGGTGCTTCTCTGCAGGTTGCCAAAAAGGCAAGAAAGATAATTACGAGGGATAAATTTATTTTTAAATAAAATATCCTAAATATAATCAAGTATCGGATAATTGGTTTTTAATATTAGAATGCAGGGCCCCCACAAGGGATGGTGGGGGGTGTGTTAAACCTGGAGTACAGGGGCCCGGATATTGTAGTGGCCTATTGAAATAAATTTGTGATTTTAGAAATTTTTTAATACTTTGTGATTCAAAAAATAAAAAACCTATAAAATGATAACAATTCAAAATATTATTATTTTTTTTTTTAAAATGTAAACTTTTTAAAATAATGAGTATTCAACTGTTAGAGTACAGTAGAAACTTCAATAGATCAATCTGTATATACAAACAACATGTTTGAATGATAATGATTACCTATGATTGGAATATTGTAATAATGAAACGACCACAACATTGGTACAGAACTACAGTTTTACCGACCGATAACAAAACATTCGTATTGTAGATTTGATCGCTCTGTGTTGTAAGAGTTGTGTGCCATATTTATATTTGATTTATTTATGAACACGATTCGATACTAATATAACAATATATACTTTAATACATGAACAAAATATTTTAATCATGTGTTTGTAGAGTAAGGCATTATTAAATACGTGTTACTGATACACAGCGTACAATTTGTATCAATTCTTATTTTTGTAGATCGAGATACTCCAAATAGTATTCTACTTCGGAATATGAAATTTAAAAAAAGTATGGTGTGGCTCAAAAAAATTAAAACTTAAAAACCGATAAAAAATATTGTTTTGAAATTATATCAAATTATATTTATGGATAGGTATAAAAAATATATTTTAAAAACAGTTAAAACTTTTCGAAATGACGAGCGTACAGTAGACACTTGAATGGATCACTCTGCATACAAATATATTTACAATATTTACCTAAATTTGAAAATATTGAGATAATAACGAAACGACCGCGACGCTGATAAGTGCCCACAGTGGCATTTGATGGATTTGATCGCTTCGCTGAGTTATAATGGTTGTGCACAATATTTATATTTTATTTATTTATGAACGCCATTCAAAACTGTTATTATTATAATAATGATTATATTCTAACATTTTGATACACTAACAAAACATTATAATCGCGTGTTCGTGGAGTAAGTCTCGAAGACGTGTATTACTGATATCACCGCCTACACGTCGCGTAGGTACAATTCATATCTAGATCACATCGATGGATACCAAAAGAACATATTTTTTAACTTTAGATATTTATCTTTGACACGTCGATCCAGATTGTGCTGTCCAATTCACATAACCTACATAATAACATAATACATAATAACATAATACTATTATGCAATAATAATAAGATGCTCTACAAACAATACAGTAGAATCAGTAGATAATCGCATACCTATATATATATATATACATATTTTGTGAATTTACGGCGATTGTCGTGTGTCGTAAAAGTATGGAAATCTTTACACCATCTCAATAAAATATAAATCCTATATTATAATATTTATAGTAAATGCATAGTATACAATACGATATATAGGTAATCACTTAGGGTTGGGGATGTAATTCCCTAAAAATTATTCAAAATACTGCACCTTAAATGTTTATTATCATATAACATAACATATCATAGTCCGAAAATTACTTATAATATTATTTATACAAAGTCGGATGTTAGATAACAATATAATGTCACACTGTTCTCAAAAAATAAGATGATACATTGTGCATTGTATAGCACTTATTTTTTTTTATTTTAAACAAGTATCTATTTAGAGCCAAAAATAGTTTTTACTAAACTTGAAAAAAGTTTTGTAGGACTGCACGATTTCAAGTCACGAACTTTTGATCTGAAGAATATTATTCTCATTTCATTTTCCGTCGACACTCGAAATCTCGATTTTCACGTTCTACGAATCCGTTTGAAAAACTAAAATTTATAATATTGGATAAGGTAAAAACTCGTTACAAAGTTACTTTTTTCATTCAAAATTTTAAAGTAAGATTTAAAATAATTAAAATTGTACTGTAGTGGTTAATTCTATATTTTTTTTTTTTTTATTATTTGAAGAAATCTATAATCTATACATGTTCTTAGTATAATAAGTAGGTTTGATATGTGACAAGTAAGAATGATATGAATAGTGAGATTAGGGAAGATACCCAGTGTATACCCTATAAAATTCTATATAAACATTAAAATGTTCTATAAAATGGCCTAACATTGAAAATAAGGTAATTTTATTATTGTGAAAAATGCAAATTTAAAACTACTTATTCTGATTCAAAAAACTTGAAATGCATGTGTTATAATACTTAGCTAACTTTGAGAAACAATGCAAAGTGCATCAAAATCCCAGTCTCAGTAGGTAATTATTACGCAATCATTAAGTAGGTATTCTATTTAGTACGAAATCGGTCAAAATCTAAGGAATGGTACTTAAGTCGAGTTGACCGGATTTACGGCACACAAATTTCTCGATTTATTTTTTTTTTTGAAAATAGTTTTTTTTTTATTCGATTCAGTTTCTAAAGTCTTACGTTAAATAATGAAAAGCAATACCATTTACTTAGAGCGAAAACAGAGTGACTCGACGCATTGTTTATATTTTCTGAAATTTACTTAATCCATTTTGATTACAACTTAACCTGCTTTTAAGACCACTATTTTTTTGTTTGAATCTAAAAAAAAAATAGACGAGAAGAACTTTTAAAACGTATATTTTATTTAATACCTATGTACAATGAGAGCAGTTAATAACAAACAAAAAAAAATAAATAAATAAAATGCAACGCAACAGTACAAATACAATAGTTTTACTCGAACCAAAAAGAAACGAAAGTATTCTTAGAAAGTCTTCCCGAAAGTTATAGAATACAATATTTCACTGTACAGTACCACATAACATCAATTCATTTTTAAACACTGAAACAGAATATTTCGATATGTGACTAAACAAAACATCGGGGGCACGGGGTGGCCAAGCGGACTGGAGAAAGAGGCCGCCATCCCCAGCCGGGCATGGCAGATACCTTCTAGCGGATGCCCACTTGGAAATTCTGCAAAACTAACAAACACACGTGTTTAAACCTACATTACCCTCCCCCACATTTAAAAAACCACTCAATGGCCTAAGTTTCCGAGGGTTAACTAATAAAAAAAATAAACAAATAAACAAAAGATCGTCAAATGTTATAATAAAATGGTGATTTTTTTTTTGCATTCTATTTTGTTGACGCAATTATCATGAACTTACACATTTTTAAAACAATTTGATGCCATAAAACGTGTCCAACAATACGAGTACATGAATAAGGAGCAATCGACGACGACCATTGAACTGAGTCAGAACAACAATAGTATGTAGAACACAGTATGTCATCGATAAAAATATTAAACTTAAAAGGAATTAACTTCCATAAGTGCATGTAGCATGTGTAGTTATTATATTATCTGAAAGTAAAAACATAATAATCTGTTCTTCGCCAAGAACCACTTGTTTTATATAATCACATTACCAATATTCAAATGTAAAAATACTTAAAGTTGGTACATATTATATTATGTAATATAATTGTGATATCGTTAAGACGATACTCAAGTAGCGATACCTACCTAAATACTGTTGCCTATCAACTGATACAGCAAAATTCTACTAAAAATATAAATTGTGTCACCTAGGTTTAATATTATTAAAGTTTAATCACTGACTACCAAATGTTAAAAGCAAAATATATTTTCCTAGTTAACGTGACACCTTGTTGTTTTCCAAAAAAAAAAATAAAAATAAAATGTCACAATTTTCTCTACAATACATAAATAAATTGTCTTTATTCTATTGATTTCGTGATAAATTTTATAAATAAATCGTACTTGAGTATTGATAAACACTGTACTAGGCGATACGTGATAACTCCAATAAATAAACAAACATGTATGTGACTCTTAAACGATGTACCCATCACATACATTTTGCAATCACACAACGATCACGACAATGTCATGGGACCACCGCAAGGGCGTCCGCAGGGGGGGGCAAGTAGGGGCATCTGCGCCTCCTTGGCTTTTTCATGGGTCAATTATCATAACCATTATCATAACCATATGTAGTATAAATGATCATAAAATAAATATTTAAAATGTTGAGTGCCACGGTCAACACATAGTCGACAATTGATGTTGTGTGGATTTTTATGGGTGTATTAAGTCATCGGTTTTCGATGCACTGTTTCGACTTTTATATGTGAATATTTAGTAGGATCTCGTGATTTCATTGGTATCATTGATTATAAATACTAAAATACTACTAGTATTTTATAATCATTAATCAATGTTGGTATACTTGGATTTTGCGTAGCTATTTTTAGTGGGTATTAATTATTTTTTCCCGAATGACAACTACGGACGACGGTGACGGCGACGGCGATGTTGAAAACCGCAGTGGTGCTATTTCCGATGATAATATAATAATATAATATTATTTCGACAAATAGTTGACCGTCGGCGTAACGGCTCAGTTTTACCGTGGAAACTTACTATATACCATAACGAATAACGATATACCCATCATAAATACTGTGGCACTCAGTGTATTAACGTCTACTCAGCTGATTTGTATGAATTTTAATGTAATTTATGAGTATACCTAGTGTCTTAGTGAGTAGTTTGATATTTAATGATGTTTAGTATTTTTAATATTAAAAATATTTATAATTATTATAAACAAGATGAAGAACAAAATCAAACCTGTAAGATTTATAATGAAGATGGTGAACCAAGTAATAAATCAAGCAATAATATTTTTAATAATTCTTTTGAGAAACAACCAGTTATAGAATTACCATCAAAACCGACAACATCATACTCATTAATGTCATTTAATTCAAATTTATTTTATCAATTTATTGAATTCTAGTAATTTAGGTAATGATAGTTTTAGTACCTAGGCTAGATATTGGGAACTTTGTTAACCTACCGTGTACAGTAGTTATTGATGAAAAAACTAAACATGAACTATTAACCCTTTCAGACCCTATGTCCTTCCCAGAGGACATACTTTATTTTGCTTATTCTTATCTACTATTATCACTTTTACACATAGAACAGTGTAATCAACACCCAAATATGCGTATTTTTGTTCTACAGAACATAGAAAAAAATATTTTTGTTTTTATTAATATTCTTTCTGATAAAAGGTAAAAACCAAAAACAATTATTATTGCAGAAAACTGATATTGATAAAAATCTAAGGACAAAAGCTTTTTACTAAAATTGGCTATCTTCATCCGATTAAATCTGGGTCTGAAAGGGTCTGATTATTTTTCCTGTAATATTAATTATTATATTTTGAACATTAGCTGAAATATATTTGGAATTTTTGGAGCTTGATTCTAAATGTCTTTGTACAATTTTATCACCAGCTTCAATTCTAAAGTTAATTAAATAATTGAAATTTTCTTCATTTGATGTTTTCCACGCAAAGCAATTCTTGAGTGCCACAAAATAGTATACTTGAAATAATAGGAAAAATGTTTTTCCTATTATTATTATGATGTACACTGTTCATTACATAAACTAAATTTAGTAATACATGATTTGAATAAACTTCAGCATGTTCAAAACTGTGCTGGAAGTATCAGGTCAATTATTAATTTTTTTAGGTTAAGTCCTAAAAGAAGAAAAGTATAAAATTATAAGAATTTTTAGGGAATAGTTGAACAATTAGATATAATATCTATGGAAACAGATGTCTATGATTCACAAACAAGTCAAGCATTTCAGTTACATAGTGCAGCAACTAAGTCAAATTTTATAGTGTGTTTATTCATAATGGCAGCATTTTCTGCGCAACTAAAACCTATAACAAATGCATTACAAGCAGTACAGTTAGATTTATCTCAAGCTAGAAAATATATTAGTGAAATTACTGAAGTTTTTAACAAACTGGATGCAAAAAATTATTTCATTGGATTAGATATTTCATGAGATTTTTAAAAAGGCACTCCTTTTAGAGTTTCCTTATACCAACCATATGTAGATTCCTCAAAACTGCAATTAAAGCTAAGATTTTCTAACGAAAACAGTGCTGCTTATTCCTTATTAAATTTACATCCGAATAATATGAAAAAAAGCAGCATGATGAATTTAAAAACATGATAGTAGAAAAAAATAATTTTTATGAAATTGATAATTTGGTTGAGGAGTGAAAGTTATGGTACAATGTGTGGAAAAATAGAAACACAAGTCAAAGTGAATTGAAAAATATAAGTTTCATAAGTCTATTAGATGAAGCAAATTTATATCCAGCAATTAATATTGCTCTAACTATTGCATGAACACTACCAGTCACTACTTGTTCAATAGAAAGAACTTTTAGTACACTGCGTAGAGTAAAAACTTGGACAAGAAATACTATTGGTGATAATCGACTTACTGGTTTATGCATGATAGCTGTCCATAAAGAGTTTGTCAAAAATCATAAATTAGAATTAATTGAAGAAATTATAAATTAATTTGGTTTACTACCACGCAGAATGGAACTTTTATTCAATGATTGAATTGTTATTACCTATTTATAATTATTTGTTAATATTATTTTATAATTTTTTTTTTCTGAGAACCCCGAGTTGTATGAAGTAATACGTATAATATTAAGTTTGATCTTTATGATGTTTCTTTTTTATTTCATTATGTTATATATATATATTATCTTAGAATATTAAAATTTAAAAGATTTTATTATTTATATAGTTTAATATGTATGAATACATATTTTTTTAATAATTTATTTTAATCAAGGTTATTTACTATAATATTATAATATAGCTTTAAGAAGTATAAACAATGTTTGTTTTTAATTAAAAATTAAATAAGTTATTTTCAAATGGTTTAGTAACTGGTAGTTCTTTATTTATTTTATAGAAGTTAGAATTACTTAATTTTATAAGTAACCTAAAATTATCAAATCAATGATTACATTTTATTATATAAAAAAAATGCATTTGTTTTAAAGTTGCACATTAATTAATTAAAATTAATACTGAAAGATTAAGTTCTAACGTTCTAACAATACACATAATTAATAATTTAAATATTTTAAATAATTTAAAAAACTATACGTTCCCTACGTATATAATAGAAAACACGTCAAAAACAATACGGTACTTTATCACTAATCAGATGAAACAAAAATTAAAAAATTAAAATACTTTGCCCTCCCCTTGACAAATTCCTGCGGACGCCCTTGGACTCCCAGTTAAATAAATGTTATATTCAAAATATAAATTTCGTAATTGAACGTCAAAATTTTCATTTAAATCGTTCAGAACAAAACGAGTTCCCTGCACTTGATTGAAACGCACAAAAAACTACGAGTTTGCCAGTCTGTGCGTATATACTCAGTATATAATAAAATATATCATGAAATATTATTATTAAAATAATATAATTATGACGTTATGCAGGCACTATAGATGGAGTACGTCTGCCTACAATATACCTACGTGATATTGAACTTTTTTAATAGACGTCGACAACCTGCGAGACGCGAGTGCGTCTACCCAAGTTTTATCGATGGAATTATAATCGACGTATTATTGTTGCGTCCCTATATTAGCTGTTCATCATCAAATGTGGTTGTGCGATCACAATATTATTGTAGAAATTCGCTAGACTAAACCGGTGTGAAAAATAATGCACCGGGATATTTGGACCATATCATTTACATGGTTCATTATCCCGGTGTGGGATAATTTTAAACCGGTTTAATCTAGCGAATTTCTATATTATGTTCAGGTATTTGATAACTTTCAAAATAGTGTGGTGAGCCACAATAAACATCTTCTTCTTAAATCAAAACTCAATGCGTTACCTACTCTCTTCCACCTCACAACACCTCTCATTCGAGTAACACATACAATATGTTGGCTACGAAGTAGTCCCCATGAAGTCGCAACAACCACAACACCTATCTTTTTCTCGTATGCCACAATAGGTTATAGCCACAGATATGATAACTAGATAGCCGACTTCTAACAATGTCGCTGGTAGCCATATATAACTTGGGAAATGTTTACTAATCGTTACAAAGATAATATGATAATAAACAACAACATTTCACAACAAACAAGCCCGTGGCCAATCAAAAAGATTAAAAAATTATAAGAATTTGTAACCATTTCCCAAGTGACAAATGGCGTTGGGCATCATAATTTAATAATGTTGTTGTATAATATATGGAGTAGGCTATCTAGTTATTATATATACCTGTGGTTTAACGTAATTATTTATTACACTAATAATATTAATTACAATTAACGATATATCTATCTCATAATATTATCATATACGTCGTATGAAATTATTATTTAAAAAAAAAACGATTCTGCATGATAAACACGCTATTTTTATTCATTTCTTATAGTCTGGAACACATTTAAATTCAAAAAATATTTAACGAATAAGTACTGAATAGTGAAAAAATTATTTTTACTCATGTTTAGATGCGATGAGTGGAGTGCAGTTGTAAGGTACCCTTTAAATTTGTGTCACGCCATACCACAGAGCTATAAGATGTGTAAAGAAGTATTCTCACAATACTTTATAACCATTAAAAAAAAAACTACTTAAATTATGATTTAAGTATTAAAACTCAAAGCCTTAATAATAGGCAGTTGTAGTAATTTATACCGGTCAATATAGTTTCTTAATAATAACTACCAAACTATAAGAACCTCCCAAAGCTTTTTTGATATTTTCATTCTCGAAAAACGGGTGAAGGTAATTTTTCATTAGAGTACTTTCGTCTGGTATATAATATTTGATAGGTAGTTAGGTACTTCTCTAAAAAGCTTTTTAAACGGAGCATCTATTGTTATTTAAATCAAGCGGTACTTATAATGGTAACAATTTAACTCAAGCATAGATCTTCATTAAAAACTAGAACAGTTGGAACAATTAAGAGAGCTTTTTGTTTTTTGATATTTATACATTTGCATTTTTCAATGTAAATAGTAAGTACATATTGCAAACGTTGAGTTATTTTTTGACAGGGATGTGTTGGTACAAACATGACAGAAAATAATTGACGCATCTATAATACATTTTTTAACTTTGTTAAAAGGTTCAATCCGCACTAATTTAGTATATTTATTTAAGATATAATTTATAAAAAACCTGCTAGTAAAAATTGTAATTTAGTGGTGTTTTAGCCTAAAACAAAAAATTTCAACGTTTAAATTAAATTAATTTGAGACGTTTTTCAGGTTTAATGGAAATCAATTTTCTATATTTTCATTAAGATAATAATGAGGTCTTATATTATACGTGCATTTCTAATAATTTAATATATATATATCTATTGCATATTTACTTATATTCTATAAAAAAAAAGTAAAATCGACTTGAAAAATGAGTTGATGAATGCAAATCGGTTTCCTAAAACGAAGTAGGTCCAATCCAATTAGTTAGAATTAAAGTTGAAAGTAATTTATAAATTGAAAATATTTTCTCTATATTCGTATGAATCGAAATTATAATACGAGCATTTTATATTATATTGATCGAAAACAGCCACTCGGATTTCCGTTGTCGGTCCACATAGTAGTTTTTCCTTCATATTTTTTAAGCGCGAATTCCGTTACGATGAAAAAAAATTACTCGTTCGGATGGAAATATCAGAATTTACGATAACGATTTATCTCCAGGCGAAACAGCTCGACCGGCAGATTTATTGCGTCACCGACATCGGCACTGCGTCCGTTTTATCAAGCCAAATTAATCGACATCGCACGGTGCGGAAAAAAATTGTTTTCGCCAACGACAGCACAGCTTCGTCCCCAAACCATTGTCTTATTATTTATCGCACTCGTGATAGTACCTACAAACGTCGAGTTCATCAAAAAAAACAAAAACCGAAATCGCAACTATAATATAGTTGCAAGTCAACCCCGTAGCTTGTGTAGAAGCCATTGACCGAATTTAAAAAGGTTATATCGTACACTGTGCAGACTTAAACAAAAAATGTATTCGTTGAATGCCTTCGAGATTGTTTGTAAAAATATACAATGCGTAAAAAAATTTAATTTCGGTACCAGCTTTCAAGTCGTATAATCTCAATAAAAAAACTAATTACAATTATAACGATCTGAATTTTTTTATAAAATATATTAGGTTTTTACTAAAAATACGAAATGGGGGTATTTTAAATGAGTTATCCAAGATGGTTGAAGACCATGCTTTACATTACTATGGTAGTTGATCGTATTGCAACGATTTAAAAATTTAAAAGCGCAATTTTTTTTATACATTTGAACTTTGAATTTGTATAATTTATCACAACTTACCTCTTATTTCAGGGATAGAATTTATGTGGTTCCACGGTCGTCAGCAGTTAGCACGATGAAAATTTATATTTTAATTTACCTATTTGAAAATTTCAGACATGAGCTTAAAATCTAATGTTATTGATAACTAAGTGGCTAAGTACCTACCTACCTATTATTATTATTATGACTAAATTAGCTATTTAATATATCGCTACGAAATAACTACCTGAACCAATCACCGATCTCTGTCAATATTATACAATCATTATAACGACGGCGTGACCAAACAATAATTATTATACCAACACAATAATTTATCACTATAATATAATATACTATACGAAACACCATCGTGCAAACCACAGTTATTATTATTATTAATTCGACCTGCAGGGAAACTATAAATTCTGTACGTCTCCATGCACACATCGGTGTGCGGTCAATCCTGGTCGTAAAATATATCGCGACCACCCGCCTACCCACTCGCACCCACCCGCGCACATTATAGGCGTCGTTATAGGTACGATATATTATTATATTGTATTATATATCCGTGTCCGTTTCCGACGAAATCGATCCGAATAACGCGATAAATAACGTTCACGTGGTGTTTCCGCGGCCACCGGCCATCATTCGGTGTGGGTTATGGTATATGTTATACGGTATACCGCCTCCCGAAATGCGTATATATAACGTGATCAAATATCGGAGATAAACAAAAATATATATCTATAAATATTTTGTGACCTAACGATAAAATACCTATCCACCTATATACTACGAGTTATAATAATAATACGTTAAAAGTAAGTTTATTTTAACTTTTTAACATGGCTTTTTTACGTTTAATTTTTATTCAATCATTTTTAATTGATTTTTACTGTTATTAAATTCGAGTTACGGTTATTAATAAATAATTAAATAGTATATTGAATAATAAATAATATGATACAATTATTATTCATTATACGCATAATAGGAAATCAAAAATGTAATTCTTATAAACGATTGTTCAATAAAAATAACTTATTTTTTATGACATTCTTGGGCGTTTAATAATAATAATAATATTAGTAAAATGCATACAATAAATGCCTAACAATTACTGTAAATTATGTACAATTTATTTTCTGAAGAACTTGAAAATATTCTCGTCATAATGATATAAAATTTCAAAAGTAAACATTATTTCTGTTATAGTAAAGTATGTACCTACCTATTGCCTTAGTTCAATGATATTCATAATTGATATTATTTTAAACTGTCTATTTATGTATTTAAAAAAAATAACAAAACTTAAGTTATCTGTAGTAATATTATAACTCTTGACTTAACTGAGTTAAATAAAAATCAGACAGGGTCGGTTATGATGGACGACAATTTTTTTACGCATTTCGATGTGGCCGCTGATTAGTAAACACATTTCGGGAACCATTGCTTTGTAAATGCATTATATGGCCGTATTCGATGCGGAATGCAGTTATATGCATTATAATGCATCGTCAATATTATAATGAAAATAGTATATACATACAGTCCATGTAAGTATGCATATTATGGTGCATAATATAGGCATGCAGTTATGATGCAGCTACTGCATTTACGATATATCGTAATATATACTATAGGTATACGCAGCCAACACACCGCGGCGATGATGTAACATAATACATTATTGTCGTTGTTAAGTCTGCGCTTTGTATAAGTTAGCCATATATAGAGGTAGGTGTTGTTTATTTTCTTTAGTTTTTTACATTTTTTTTGACCGTGAACTATGCACGTGGCCGATTATGCTAATGACGAGCTCAGTGCTCGTGTACCGTGGTATTATATCATTATATATAATTATTAGAGCAAGGTCTTTCGTGTGCAGTAAAAATCATCTGCAAACATGCACTTTTGCAACAAATAACTTTCATAACACAAAGCCAAAATTAAACGGATTCATTCAAACGCGTCACATTAAAATAAAACTTTGTGTTTTAACGTTTAAATTAGGTGGTATTATAATATAATAATATAATATTAACATCGTCCTCTATAATAATATATTATATTGTATAAGATGTATTTTCGAAACTCATTACGATAATACTTATTCAATAATATTATACAATGTACATTCTCCTCGACTATTGCTGACAATAGTAACAATGATGTACCTAAGCATTGAAAATCAAAAGTGATAAAAGAGTATAAAGCAAATAAAAAAAGGTTAACCTTGTTACCAGTTATGTGTATCTACCTAATAGCTTTTTCAATATTTTTCAAAAACCAAAATATTACAATCGCCTTGTTTTTATCGATGGCAATTACTACGAAAATAAATTGATTAGAAAATATACCTATTACTACATATTGAGTTTCCGAACGAAATTAAATTTTTAATTATAAAACTCGCGTTTAATGTTCTAACTTCGGTAGTGGTAAGTATTAAGGTATTTATAAGTCGTTACATTTATGTATAGAACAGCGTACTAAGTCTTTGCCTATGGTGTATAATGTGTATTATACCCATATAATAATATAATGTTATGCTAATCTTCCGACGCGTGTGCGATGGCGAAGGACGAGGACTAAAAATAAATGACAATTGCAAAAAACTTAAGAAAATCATTTTAGGTAAGTATTGGAAATTCGTTAACGTTGTGAAAGTTTCCAAAACATCTGATAAGAGGTTTGTTGTTAACACGTGTAAGGTTAATTAATTAATGGAGTATTTATTTTTTGAACACTATAGAAATGTACAGGTATAATATGACTACCATAAAAAATATGCACGTAGGAGGTTTCGAGGATATTATTTTAATTAATATAAATGTTTCTGTTATAACAAAAAAATATAAATATTTATCACTAGATGACGTATTATTTTATGAATTCTGAGTCGACTTTTCGATTTTTAATACACACACGAGGTTTTCCACGTTAAATATAATTATTTTATATTATATTACATCATAATATTATAATATGTTTAAAATAATTGATGATTGTACAGGATAACTTGTATAGTTATTGGCACATAACCTAGCTGTTCCATTACGACATCAAATTGAGAATAATCAAATAAATAATAATATGATATCACAAAGATTGATGATAATATAAAAGTACCAGTGTAATTAAATAATCAAGAGAAAATATACCTACTTTTTATGAACAAATATTATTTATACGAAATAAAAACTTAATTGGTGCCAATAACCATGACCGTGACAATAGTTACCGATATACAAGTTGCCCAACTATATGTCTATATGTGAACAATACCTCGTATAATTCAATATTATAAACGGATGTACAACACCCATTCACATCTCTGGGAATAGGCAATGTGTTAGTGTGTAATAAAATAATAATATTATTTAAGTCAGACTGTACCAATCGGAGCAGATGACCTCACAGGTCGATGCGTTGACATTTTTCTGATGACAAATTCTCATCCACTGACGATCCTATAATATAATAGGTACCTACCTACATTATATATTATATATTAGGCAATGCTTATAAATATGAACAAATATTGAGACCACTTGGAAGTTACTTTGAAAGTTAGGATTATTATTTAAAATTTTATTATTTTTTTTTTAGGTAGGTATCCGACTGTCATATAATATCTTCTTAACCTTTAGTGATGCGCTCGGTGTAGTATTACTTACCTCAGTATAAATTATTTTTGTGAATTTTCTACACTCTATTGGGTCCTTCTTTTTTTATGGTATACCATCACATAAAAATTAAAAATTAATTAATTTTTACGTAACATTTAATATACTTAAATAGTGTGGAAAAAATTGTTTCGTAATTTTTAATATGATAATATAAACACTTATATAAAACAATGGGGTCTGCCGTGTGCGTCATTAAAGGTTAAACACCATCGTGAATATTTAAGTATGTTAAAAATATTCAAAACTCATAGATTAAAACCCGAAATGGTTTAGTTCGACAACTGACTAGAACAATATTGCAGACAATTGGCGCATAATTTTAACTCGATATAAGAAATAAAACGGAAAGAACTTTCAATAATAATGGCTGGGCACGACCATAATGTAGCCTAAAATTACAAACTAGGAAAATAAAATATATTTTAATGACTATTTTGGTTTTGAAGACTAGGTCCCTTTTATTATAATATAGGTAGTAGCTGCAGCAGGTACTTACATCATATCATTATTATATTTGGTTTATTTAAGATGAAAGTGTTGTCGAGTATCTTTAGTTTGCGAAAATGGACCTCCCCGTTCTAATTTGTTGGGTCTATTCAAAAAATGTTGCAAATTTGTTTTTAGAATTTTCAAATTGTAAAATGAAAAATTTGCAATAATCAAAAATATTTTTTTGTAAATTCTAGAAATTGTTTTGAAAATTATTTTTTCAAAATATTGGCACATTTTTCGAATTGATTATTTTGGAAATTTTGGAGGGCCAATTTAATGGATATAATATCGTATGGTTACGGTTATTATCATTCCGTAATTTTATCTGGTTTTCTACTTATAGTAGGCAAGTGGGGCACACGTGACATGCTGGACACATAATCACCAGGCGGACAATCTGTTTCGAGGATTTAATAATATATTGAAATATACAAGCTGATGCCATGGAAATAATTTATGTCTTTCTATTTCTATATTATGGCATTCAACGACACTCGTTGCAGAAGTAGACAGCATTCAGACTGCCATGACCAGATCGATCCAACTTTAATGTACGTCTTATAATAATGTACAGACTGTGAAAAATTACAATACAATAGTGCTGTAATGTATCTATATCTAGTTAGTTTTTTTTTTTAATGAATCTGTAGGGATCTATATTTGGTTCAGTTATAGGTTTACAAAGCATTGTGTTTCTCAATAGAAGTAGGTATCCGATATACTTTTTAAGATACATTTATTGCCATATTAATTTAACAAAAATCTACTGAGTATTTTAATTCCTAAGGTAGACTCAGTTTCTCTACGTAACTATATTGGTACCTAACGGCTTACATCAAAACTATTGTCTTAAAATTTAATGATGTGTTTTTTTTAAACTCTAATTTGGTACTCTATATTTTTAATATATCAAATCACAGCACTGATTATATAATATTGCTCTTCCTTGAGGCTTTTGCTAATTGTACGACAATAGAATACGCGTTGACACGAGCACATCTAGACGTCATGTTCACCGTGTCAGTGCAAAGTATATCAAAACAGTAGTTTGAAAAAGTCTAAACAGATAACTGATTTTGTTTTTCATTCTTTATTTTTTTCTTGAATATAATTTCCTACCTACCTTTTCCCATAGTTTTACTGTTATTTGTTTCCTGAATTTACAAACTAATATTTGCATGGTTTTCTATAATATATCCCAGGACGGAATTTATGCAGTATAATATCAATGGGACATTTTTTCAGGGATACCATTTGGGACGTGATTTTTTTAAATAAACATATTTTGTCTCTCGTTTATATATTTTTTTAAGACCAACCTGTCTTCATTAGAAATGACTGGCCAAGTAGTTTGACTTGGAAAGCTAGTATAAATTATTATTATTTTTAAAATGTGTATATTTAGCTATCAGTCGACTGTACACACACGTGGTTTCAAAATACAACTACCAAACTAAAATGTTGTTCTTAAAAAAGATGTTTTTCATTATCATATTTGTTTTATCATCATTAATACCTGTGGATTTTGCCATATTGGCACCTGTGCAGTATATTGAATTATATCAAATATATCAAATTACAGGTGCGGCGAAATAATTGGCATATCGAATTATTTTTCAACAATCAAAGAAATATTTTGTCCGGCCAAATTACTATATTATCACGAATAAAAACATAATAAATATTAAAGTAACAATAATACACTATTAAGTCAAACTCAGTGAATAGATTATTAATAGTATTATTATAAGTGGGTGTAATGTGACATTGTACAATATTATACTTTTCCAAGACTTTTATTTATTTATATATATATATATATTTTTTGGAGGGGTGTGGGATTTAGGTACTTAAGCTTTTTCCACACCTATTCCGATTCCGTGTTTATTGACGACCAAACACAAACCTTTTCCAATAAACACTGTACAAATGTTCCGGTGATGACTTGACTGACCTGACTGAGACCTGACCACCACAAACAAATTTTTAACACGACGTTTGAATGCACCACGAAGACTATATTATTGAATATATAGAATATATAAACATATTATTACAATAAATCTGCTTTCATAATTCTTTATAATGTCATGACATCGATAAGTCGCCCCCTGGACATTGTATTACATATGTGAAAAGCGTCCATAGGACGAACATGTTTGTCGGCACGTTCGTTTCTCTATTTCGCGTACATATTTAGCAGTGTTTTCGCATTTTAAGGTGACCTACTCAGAGCAGGATTTGCACCAGTGAATCATATTTGATTTCGGTATCGGGCTCAAGTGTTACCTGGATGTGAAAATCTGAATAAAAAAATTCACGGTGCTCGTTAATGTGGGTGAATGTAAGTGTTAAAATGGGTAGTCTAAGGAAAATTCAACTTTAAAACCTTATATAGTCACCTATATTTAAGTTTTACAATATTATTTTAACTCATAAAACAAATCTACTTCAGTCTACTTTAACTTATATAATATATTAATTATTTAAAATTAAACAATTATAGTTGTTTCGTGGACCAAAAATATTATATTTGACTTAAAGTTAAAACATATTCTACGCTTTTCAATAATCAGGTAAGTGTTATAATATTTAAAAAAAAATAATGAGGAAATATTTTACCACTAAAAAATAACAGTACATTTTACCAATTTTTTTACCTACATCCGAAATTTATATTTTTACTTCACGACGTTACATATTATACTTCGAATAACTAAAGATTGGTTAAAGAAAATTAAGGCCAAATTTTTTACTAATTTATTTTTAAAATATATTTATTTTTTTATATTTATTCTTATAAACTTATTAAAATAACATTTTTGTTTAAATGATAATTTTTATTTTTATTTATTTATTTTTATTTCTAATCTTATAAAGCCGGTTGGAAGAATTTCGGGGGTTGGCACGACTGGTATTAAGTACTGTTATACCTAGACAGTGTTACAGTTTTTTATAAGTTTTACTAAAACTTACCTTTTTTTTTTCTTTACGTTAATTTATTATTCATATCTAGATTTGGTTATATAAACTTCAAAGTATAGTATAGTATAGGTATTCATATTCGATAACGCGCTGTTATGGTTACAATTTGTTCGCGATTAAAAATATTAAAAAAATATTCATCTTTCTCGGAGGAAAAAAACGAATTGGTCGCCGCTCAGTTAAGTTTGTACGATAATTATCATTCACGACCGTTTTTATCGTTCTTAGGGAACGGGTGCAAAAGCCAAAGTTCGTCGACGGCCAACGCCCAAATTGTTGACCACCGCTGATTAGACACACCATTTAGTCAATTAACAATTATTACAAAATTAATTTACGAACCTTATATATATATATATATATATATATATGCGCACAGATATTAATATGTATATCGCGTAATAATCGTCCGAAGAACTATGTCGACGTGCTCAGACATGGTGGCAGGGAATGGCACTTAAATTATTATATTAATTACCATCATCGTCGTCGCTGTTATTATTAGGTTTCGGCACGACGGTTCGAATTTAATTCGGCGCCATCGCCGTCCGGCGTCTGTAAACCATATATTTGTGTCTGTCCAGCAAAACACTATAACGATTGTAATTTGTGTATATTATAATATATTATTTTTATATATTATATTATTGTTTTGCGATAGGTACGATGAGAAATGCAAACACATCGTTGGAAATATATTTTAGTTTCTTTTTTTTCAAATTAAGTACTGGCAACAATCTATAACTACAAACAGTAATATCAGAGGTACCTTATAGATTGTTCATTTGATTTCTGTCATTAAGACCGGTAAACAACCCTTTTTTGTCGAATGAAACACTATTTTAGTTAAATGTGGTTTGTGAATATAGTAGATATACGAGTACACCAATTGTATAATATTTTTTGCGAATAAACAATTTAAATTAACATCGTTTGAAATACATTTATTTTTTTTTCAAATCCAATTAAATATCGGTAACAATATAACGACAAACAGTAATATTAGAGATATATTATAGATTTTTAAAAATTTAAAGTTGCCCCTTATATTTTTATACAACATACCTTAAGGGCTGGGTAAAAAACTTTTAAAGATCGTAGGGCCGCGGGGTTTGACAAGAAAATTAATGTTCTTGCAATTTCTCGTTAATTATAACAAATACTTTTACACTAGTTTGAAATATCTAGGACAATATGTAAGTGATGCGTAAAGTTCACCCCTCTTCGTTGCAACCCCTAATAAACCCTTTACAATTGACTTGAAAATTTCAGGATTGGTCTAGAAAATTCTCACTAATTACTTTCACATTACTGGAACTGTTCAGAACTTATTTTAACAAAGTGTAAGAGCCAACCGTCAACTACGTGGACGTGACAATAAGACTAAAATTATTACAGGGCGTTTTGCTTAGGCAATATAGCTACACCGCTGTCACGCGTTAATTTTTCGGTTTGTATAACAATAATAATATGATGATATTCTTTCGGTATCGCTTTCGTAAAAAGTACCAAATAATAAAAATAGTACGATAAACAATATTATCATATTCACTGTGCTATTGTTTTGAATTCATGTGATTTGTTAGACGGTTAAACAATCATGGTATATCGGTCACAGCCAGATATTATCTACATGTAGTTGATGAATAGTAATTAATTATAGCCACAAAGGTCACGGGGTGGATCTGCACACGCGTAATGGGTTGTCGTAAAAATCTATGCGTTTTAATAACTTACGATTATATTGTAATGGAATTTTATTTTTATAAAAGGTGATAAGAAAATTACTTTTTTTTATTATACAACTGTATGTAATGTGGATATTATTGTAATGTGATAATTTATTGTTGAAACGAACTCGTACAACGAATTCGTATGAAATGATTGTTCAATGTACGTGGAAATTTAAACGTTAATATTATTTATGAGTTGTTATCTATATAATAAGCAGGTATAGCTTATTCTTTTAATTTCCCAAAAGTTTAACTTTTTGGACTTATTGCCTCTCATAAATAATTTATTTTAATAATATTATATTATGTAAAGATCGTTTTGGAAGTGGAAAAACGAAAAGAAAAAGAAAGTAGATTCCGTGATATTCGACAAAAAGCAGACCCTCATATTCAGACAAAATAAGTACCTACTATAAAAATAGGAGTTATTGATAAAAAAAAAAACTGCCAATAAATGCTCTAAAATTTTAAATAAAAATCGAATCAAATCGTTCGGTATTCCTTATTTTATAATCGGAAGACCGGAGATAAACTGTTTTATGTCTTCAACTTCTCGGGTTATCGTTTATTAATATTTAAGTAGTACTGATTAGATAGTAAAAACCACAATAATTCCGGTTAAATACGTTTTTTAGATAATACATTATATTAAACAAGGCAAATATCCATACAATTTTTAAAGGTTTTATGACTTAAATTTATAAACTATTTATATGGAAGTTTAAATTTATAATCTTGAAGCAGTTAATAAATGGAAAAAAATAACGTAACCAAAGAAAAAAATACCTTTGATAAAAAGTGCGTAAAAATGAAATATTGCTCTGAAACGTTATACGATGTAACAATTTGTAGCTTGGTTACCACTGTGTAGCACTTGAATAAAATATAAAATGCAAAAGTCATCGTAACTACCCTATCTCTAATAATATATTCATATGGCCGGAGATGAGAAATATCATGCTCCCTCTCAGTTCCGGATTATCGGGCACGATAAAAACCGATTTCGGGATCAAAGCCTTTGCTACCGAGAGATACTATGATGAAATCTAAACAAAATTGGATTACAATCCAACCATGCACCACCTGCGGAAAAGCGGTCGTCGCAAATATGAATAAAAATATTTGCAGGAAGAGTTTTCCGGAGATCTGGCGTTGAAAATCGGAACTACAATAATATGTTTTTCCTAGTGACCTACAAAGCGAACGTTGATCACGTTGTATTCTCGTATTCTAATATGTCCAGACAACTTAGGCCTTTTATAAGGGGGCTTTGTACAATTCGAAAGACTAACGGTGAGCTTTTATTACTCACAAAGACCGATTGCGTTCACGTGTAAGTCAATCCTTAATCCTTTGTCTTTGACCTTTATTATTTCGTGCAGTGATTCAAAAACACTTTCAAATCTCCAAAGGTACTCTATAACCAGTTTTGGAGTACTCTTTACTACTACTCTTCGATATTGTACTATACCTGGAAATTTATAAAAATAATAAATTATTTAAAAAATAGTCGCGTAGTCGAATTAAAACTAATGGAGGAAGGTAACATCTACGGTATCATATATATAAGGTTAGGAAAAATTCCGAGTTAAGTCGATTAGGTATTTAGCCCTATCGGATTAGGTTCTCCCGCCCACATATGCAGGGTTAACAGTGGTATATATGGTAATTATGTGGTACCTACGTATAATATTATAATATTTTATAGTATTCGGTTACTGTATAATATACGAACAGCTTCGCTAATGTCAAAATCGATAAGCGCGCTCGGGCGCGACTAACTGTGCAAGAATTATATATATTCTATGCTCGGACGGCTGATTGTCGAACTCCAGCAAGGTATGATAAATGTTAATATTAAACATTAATGTAGAAGGACAACTTAGTACCTACGACGATCAACAGTAATAGGTACTATAATTATTACGAAAAAAATATAACAATAATATGAGACGCTCGGTTGTCAAACAATTATAAAAACAAAATTATTCAAAAATTTAAGCGTCGCGTATTCGTAGTGACTATTAGTGAAGGTAACGAAGTAAGATGACTGTTCAACCAATCTTTCTCCACAAGTATAGGTAAGATATTAAGGTTAGAAAAAAGGCTGAGCTATGTGTCTCCTTATACGACGTATTCTTTATAGATTTTCGTTACCAGCGTGGTTTAATAACTTTTAATAATACGGAATTCATAATAGCCATTTAGGTGAGCAACCGCGGTGCCTAAAACGTTGAGCAGTAATAATATAATTATTATGAAAAAATATGAAAATAATATGCTCGAATATCTATATCCTTAGTATTAAATAAGTTGGTGCAATTAATACGGTTTACTAACGAATCTTTGTACATAGTATGACACCAATTATAGTATTATGTTCACCCCAATTTTTCAACTAACAATGAATTTAAATGAAAATGATGATTTTTTTGGAATTTTCAAATACTCCTAACGTTCATATTTTTTTAACACATAGGTCTTTCCCGTGTAGTTGTACAAACTTTTTATTTTAATATAAGATAAGGTAGTTATTCTATTGTCAATTTATTAGAAAGAGAAATTCAACCTAATAATTTCTAATTTATTAATATTTATATACTTACTATTTATAGATGACTAATAAGTCCATAATAATAATAATAGGTTTGAAGGATAAAATAATTTGAAAAATATGATATCAACCATTTAAAGTTAACAAAAATTTTATAATAAGTAGATTTAATACTTACTAAATATTAAGTCAATTTCATATTTTGTTTTAATTTAATACATTAAAGATATTTAGTAAATAATTATTAACAACTGGGTTACTCCTCGATCGAATTTCAATTTCGATGCATCAACATTTTCAGAAAAATCAACTCCTTGATAATAACAATATACAATATAGAAGTGTGGTTCTCATTTGAAAAAAATTATTTTGAACCACCATTGGGACACTTCTTAAAAGGTAAAAAAAAATAATCCAAGTATTGCAAAGTCTTTCAGCATTTTTATAACTACCAAAAACCAGAGTTTAATAAAAATCCACCATTGAAGCATAAAAGGGGGTGCTCAGCGTGCTCAGCGAATCATCCTGTAAGTGGGCGGAATATTATACTATATTACAGCAGAGTTGTCACCGCAGTACTTGTGTTTAATATAATATTTTATAAGGTTTTTTAATTTTTTCCCCCAATATCAGCGACGGTCGAAACGTATCGGTGGCGGCTCGAAAAGCGTGCTCGCGAGACGAACAAAAAAAAAAAGCAAAATTAATTATTTATATTTTATTTAAATTATTCCGCGAAACGTAGAAAACTAACCTAATTTTCGACGATACCTTAGGTAGGTTTTCAACGATCCATTGAGGATTGAAAAAATTTTTTGTTTTTTATTTTATTTTTTTTATTATAACAAGCTGGTGAGCATATAACGGATACCCTTACCCATAATATAACATTATGTATATGTGAAGCCCGTGGATCGATCGCCATGCCTCGTGGGCACCGATCGCATTTTGACATTTTGTCTGCGAACGAGGCCAGACGGACGACAGCAAATCGGACAACAGTTTGTTGGGGTAAATTTGTTTCCCCTTCAATCTTTAAGTCGATATCGATAAATGGTATTTACCATGACAAAATGGATAGGTATAATCACAGTTTTTCGATACGTAACCTCCGCTCTTTACTTCGCCTATATCGCAGTTCTCCACTTCTTATTGACTGACAATCATATAAATCATATACATACTAAACATTTATAATAACAATATAATATTTTATCTTAATCTTTATAATTTTTTTATTTTATATTATATTATCATAATATACTCGATCAAACACAATGTTTTTATGAGATGGCTAAAAAGGTATGACCCTCATATTAATATTATAATATAACCGTAGAAATCGCTCGAACGGTTTAAACTGTTTAAAGAGCGTAAATAGGCACAGATATTATTCATTTTGAATTACTTCTTCGTCTTTCGAAATATATATTTTAAGACCTTATACCAAACCACGCAGTGTTCGATCTTAGATAGAGTTCCCCATACGACGAGTCCCGATAATATTATAAAATCGCCGAGGGATATACTGCTGAGCCGGATTTGTCTAGCCCGACCGGCGTTCGGCAAAACTATAATAAGGTCACGTGTACATTAGACAAAATCACATTTTTCAATCCGTTCCAATGATGCGAATTTTATTTTTCCGATTCGAAAAGCGAGGAAGAGAAATAATGGGTTCGTGGCGAATATAGAATGAAAAAGGCGAACACGCAGTTTTTATCAGAATACAAAACAATCACATTTGTTCGGATATAAAGCGCAGAAGAAAATATGATGCGTATCTACCTATATGCGCCTACGTGTAATAATATTTTATACGCAGTGACAAAAGAAACACTTTTCCGCGTTGCCACTTTGAAGTGACGGTGAAAAATACGAACCCTTGAATTTAGGTCATAATATCGTATGATAAATAATAATAATAATAATAATAAAAAAAAGGCATCTCGTCGTCGATTTGGAAATGCACTTCTCACGAGACATACTTGGATGCAGCTTGTAAAAATAGTTATACTCGGAAGTAAATGCATGCACACACAATAATATATAATATACCAATCTAAACGTGACGATACAAGAACTCTCACAAGGGTATATTAGAGTATTTTTCTGGATCTCGTGTCATACACGATGGTATAATAGTGTTAGAAATAGAATATACTACTCACACGGGTCATCTGTATAAATTTTCATGTGGATATAATATCAAATTTTAATCGTCGTCATGGCCTAGCGCTAAGCACTTCATTAAATGTGATGCCAAGCCATGGAGTAGAATAATATAATAAAACAAGACGTGTGAGGTTTGTCCCAGCGGATACATTAATAATTGTTATCAAGTCGATAATTGTGTTCGCAAAAATAAAATATATATTTTTATATACCTTTATCTACCTATTACAGTATTATATACATGTTTAAATTTTTTTAACGATGTTTTTAAAAAAAATGTTATGTAGAAAACATAATTTTTATTTCACATTTTTATTATAAGCAGAGTAATTTCTGAAAATGTCGATGTACAATAATTATATCTAATTTTATTATATATATTTATTATTAAATTTTTTTTTTTAACATCAATAAGCACAATAGTATTTAAAACGCAGACAAGTGGCGGGTGCAGTGGACCACATCCATTTGCTATTTTACTCTGCCTTTCCAAAATGGCAAAAGGTATTCTAACAATACCTACCAGCTACCTATTGTACAAATGTTTTTTTCTAAACATAAATCAACTCGGTAAATAGTGTAACCACGGTAAATGGATCGTCGTGTAAAAATACTAACTTGGGAAACTCAGACGGTGTTTATAAAGGCTAAACAACGACATTATAAAAGGTTAAGACCGCCGCGTGATGTCAGTTGTAAGGGTGTGGCACTTAGAGAGCGTTAGTTGGCGGGCTACAAGCAAGTGGCACAGCGAGCCAAACAAAATACAGTACTATAATAATTCGTGTCCGTCAAGTTGGCACCGCACATTATGCTTGGACAGGATATAATTTGTCGATGTTTGAAGAAAAACAAAGTAATCTTCTAATCATAATATATGATCATAAAAAATGTACTACACGAGAAAATTGCGATATCGTTTTTAATAAAAAACATAAATATACATACATAAAACTATCAGTTCTTATCCGGCGTGTTTTTTGAGCCTATTGCTATTTGCATTGTAACTTGTGCATTGTGGTTCTATGTAAACACTGAATCCTTACATAATATATTTTTGTTTGAAAACTCTATAATCAGTATGAATACGTAAAAAGAAAATACTGTGTAATATCGTTTAAACAATTATTGTTTAATAAAAATAAAAATAACAGAAGTAATAACCTGCAAACAGCTAGCGTTACGTTTTTGTTACGACGTTTATAATATTATTTTAAATTTTAAAGTTTAATTTAATTTTGGTTATTAAACTTAGTATTATTTCCCGTCAATTTATATAATTAACATTAATCATCAATAACTCACAACCCCACCATAAGTCCAACTTAAGGTAGGCAAATAATTATTTCTGTTAGCGTTGCTATGAATAAAAGCATTTGTGAATGCCTGTTGATTCGATAATAATAATTTAATCAATTGAATTTAAAAAACTTTTTTTTTTTCAAAATAATAATTACTGACAGTGGAATTTGCGCAAACTTATCTGTGGAATCCATCGTGCAGTCAGTTTGACAACGGTAATGCGTTGCATTGAGAATAAGAAGTTAATATTTAAAATTATTTTATGTTCTTTAAATGTCTCTTTTGTTCGCGTCAACGTAATCGCACTTTTTTTTGTATTTTAATAGCATTTTCAGAATTTTTCCAAACTGTTGACCTACACGATTGTTGAATAATCAGTGGCGTATTTAGAATTTTATAGCTACGGATAAAAAAAATAAATGTAGTCATCTTCCATACACTTCTCATCTCACTAAATAAAACTATCTACGTTTTGGATTCCTGTTACATAAATTAACAAATATTTTATAATTAGATTATGTATTATGTATTATGTAGGGCACCTGTACAAATATACGAGTGTAAAATGTGTGTTGGAATGGTGTTGGAAATTGCAAACGAGACTAAGAAAATGTTAGGTGTTAACCTAAATTGAAACGTAATAAATGTTTAAAAATATTCTTTTTGGGAATTTTCAGACACCTTAAATTATTTATATCATTGTTTTCATACTATAACTATAGCATCAATTATTCGTATTTCATACGTCAGGTAATTCTGTTACACCGTCGAGCAACTTCATGTATTATTGCAAATGTTAAAAAAAATGTTCAGTTTGTTTTCATAAAACGCCTCATCGCCATTACCAATAAAAACACACCACAATACGGTATTTATAATCATTTGCCTATATTATAGTTTTCCCTTTTGCGTATCTCCCCTCACCCCCCCCCCCCAAAAAAAAAAAAAAAAATAAATAAATACATCATATCGTGATCACCATATAATTATTGTATAACATGCTTGTTGGCGTTTTCGTAGATTTTATTTTTAATTTCGACACGATCACGTCCCGCAGTTCGTATACAGAAAATTCCAACAGCAGATTCACCTATTTCGAGTTTACCACCGCACTCTGACGTGAAAAACGAACATCGTCCGTTTCGATCGTTTTTCTGTCCGTCGACGGGTTCCGGAGGTGGTTATTCACTAAACCATGTCAGACCATTAATCTCACGGGCTCGTCCGGGAAAGCCGAATAATAATACGACTGTATAATATTATAATAATATTATCGTCGTGTGTTTGTCTATTATAAACACGTGGACAGGAAAATGCTTGTCGGCGGAAAACGCCGAACAAAGGCCCCTCTTCAGGAGATATTGTCACGGGAAATTCTCTGTCGCGGCGGCGGGAACCTCATTAATGGGGGGAGGGTGTGACTTTGTTGTTGTCTCGGTCGGATGCTGCGCGCACAATCAGTAATCACACGCATTATATTTATTATATTATATTATTGTTGTAGCCGTCGTCGTTTGCTGATTCTAAGAATATTCCAAAATGTCTCTTCATTGCGATTTCATCGGCTAGACACACACGCATGCGCGTGATGGAAGATGGTTAAAGTGCCGCAAACGTACGAGCTCAAGACTTACCAATCTACACCTCACCGAACGGAATTAGCAACGTGTTAATAGCACCTGTATGATTTAATATAATATATTAATACATATTATGTCGTCATACGTTTTCGTTGAATTTTTGTGAACCGAAATGGTGTTTGTAAGTTTTGTCGGCCGACGAGATGCATTTTGGTTAGGTTAGGTTGGACGCATATATAAATAACATTAGCTGCAAGTGTTTATATCCATCATATCGCGTTTGATGCGTAAATAAAATACGATAGATTAGAGATTTCCATCAACGTTTCAACCCACTCTTATCCAACTTAACCACACTCGCAATTCCTGGATATCCCCCGATACGTCATAATCTCCAAACCATTATTTACTCAAAATATACAGTGAAACACGTAGGTACTACCCCTCTTATACCATTATCACGTTTTTCTAGTTGGTATAATATGGTAATTACTATCTTCAGATTATTGTCACCAATAGGTACCGTATTTGAATTTTATATACGTACAATTATATTATGTTTTTTGACCCGATTGTAAATCAATTGCAGCTGAATATTTTCCATAAGCGAACGGTCAGTAAATATTATTGTTTTAAATATTTTATAACTAACAAAAATGAAAAAAATTAATTTGTAATAAAAATGTGTCATGAATCATGATAATACATGACGATAAAATAGTGACTGTAAGAGAAAAATATTTATAGAAATGTTTATCTGGTTCAAAACTTATTTTCTGAAAAATTAACTGACATTTAGGTGACCCAAGTAAATTTTGAATTTTAGTTAAATTTCCTGAAACTTTCCCCGTCAAATGCCCACCACGGTGTCTCGGTGCACAACTTATAATAGCGTGTGCTGTATTATACGTAGATACTGACGTGACGTGTCTGTAACAATATTTAAGTTTCGTAATTATCATACCCTATATTAGCGACACGTATAGGTTGTACCCACACGAAGGACACCTATACGGCTGCAGAATCGTGAAAAGTTCAACTATAATCCGTACAGTTTACTGGAAACTTATAATGATTTTTTCTGTTTGAAAACATTTAAGGCTTTGATACCATATCGGATAATAGTTAACACGTCGAGGTCTATCAACCGATATTACTATTAGACCTCACTTTTTTAAAACAAAAATACAAAAATCGTAAACAATAAAATGCATATGTAATATTATGTTTGTTTTTCATTTCCCTAATTATTATAATATGTATAACTATAAAATATTGTATCCATTTTATTATTTAAATGTCTTCAGATATTATTATGTTTGAATTCTTAAAAAAAAATGTATTTCTTTGTAGTGTTTTAAAATTAATTTTCTCCGGTCAACTATACGCTGACGATGAAGTTATAATCTCAATCCATAAAGACCAATTTAAGGCCACATCGAACCTTCAAAATCATCATGACCTATAATGGCTAATGATTGGTATATAAAATAAAGTTTTAAAGGAAACCTGAAAACCAAGTCGGCTTGTGTCAAATTTAGCCTCTGCCACTACCCATGACCTAAAGTCACCATCTATATAATATTAATTTTTCCACAATATTAAAAGTAAGTCAAAGCTTAGATCGTACATTAACTCGGGCACATCACATCCACGTGAATTTGCTTGAATGACATAATATTTCGAATGTTAAAAAAACAAAAATAAATTTCTCAAGCCTATCTGGGCCGATGTGCTCCAACTTTTGGGTCCCAGAATACACTACCGTTCCCTTTTAAATTTCGTCTATGCTCTCAGTTTCATCGTCGACTGCGGCAATCATGTCTTACCATACAATCGACTTTTCACCAATACTGCTGTAATACACACTGGCTCGATACCAATTAATTCAGAACAGAAACTGAGCCGTAAGTTATCTTTGTCTGTTCAATACATCCCCATTTTACATATTGAATTTCCCTCGTTAAACAATTTTCTCTGAACATTCTACGGAATATATTATCCTAAATACCACAAAGCATTTCAAAACAAAATGCAGTATTAAATCCCATAAGAAGTATCAAATGTATAATATTGCAAGTACAAAAATTAATGATACAAAAAAACTTTGCGTTTTTCCGGTTTATCATTACAATACCGATATTAAATCTGTGCATGAATGAGAGAAATAATTTTTAAATATAATGCACATCCGTCTTAGACTTCTAATCCCCTGCAATATCTGTCTATGCTAACAATTCCGGGAGATCCTCAAAGACACGGGATAATAATTTATTAAAGATACTCGTTCAACATAACGTCTTTTAAAGTAGGTACCTAGGTATATAAAAGTTATTTAATAAAATAATTTATAATATTATCATAGTGTAAGCGCCATCGGTGGGTTGTTTCTTTTTCAAAATCGTTGATGTTATATTTATCTGTTATTATATATTATAAAATAAATAAATTATGCCTATTGTAGGTATATTTTATAGATAAAAATAGAAAAAAAATTATCTCTAAAAATTAAATCAACAAATTATAAATATTATATTTATTTGTTGATTCCATATATTTTCACGATTGTATACATAATAATTAAACGCATGAAAACCAACACAACCATAACATAATATCAAATCGTTACTCCTAAGTCAGCGAATAAAGGGAGGACATTTGTCAAATTTTGTGTAGGGACTGACATATTATATCTAGTTTTTTCTCATACAGAAACATATTAATATGATGTACGCCCATTATTTTCTAAAGCGACGATATTTTATGGGAAAAAAATATTTATAATTGATACTCATTCCTGGGCCAGTGAAAAGGTTTCTTCGCAGAAACACGCCTATACACGTTATCCCTTTTCACGGGTTAATGAGTTCACTCACTTTCTCGCTAATGATTGTTGTGCTTTTGATAAAAAAATGTTCGTGCCTATGTGTAGTTTGAAGCATTTATAATAAAAGATTTTTTAATAGAAAAAATAATGGAATTTTTTTGGACAAATGACAGTTAATCAAACGTTATAATATCAGCTCTAAAACGCCGAACAATCTAAAATGTGTTTACTTTTATGAAAATATTTTTACTAGGGTCAGAGATAAAAATATCGACCCAAAAACCAAAACTGTATCCATTTTATAAAATATTTGAAAATAATCGCAAATAGTTGCAATGTACTCACCACGCGAGCTTAATATAATCTAATAATACTATTATTATTATTATTATTAATAATACACGTCAAACGTGACGTTTTTTGGATAGGGTTCATAGGGAATTATTCGAGAGGCTAAGCCACCGCGTAAGCACATTACCCCCGTCTCAGCCATCGGCTTACAATATAATATTATGCTCCACTTTATGATAATGACGATACCAATAACCTAGTAGTAGGTATATATGCGCATAAATAACTATACCTTAGGTTACCAAAACGCTTCGAGTTTATTTATATTATTATAATAACATAACGGGTTTTATTAAATATATTCGCTCACCACCTCTGGTGACCATAATAACCTATGCACATAGTTATATTATCTCATGAGTGTGTACAATGGATATTGTAATATTCGTTACTTAGGTTATGGTATTGTGCGGTTGTACGTAATAATATGATATATTATAATAAAAGAAACCTGTGAGTTATGGCTGTACACCGTACGTGGGAGGTGTAGAAAATAATTATCGCCATCAACAATTTTAAGGTGTTATTGTTATATATATATGTATATACATAGTTATTAAATTTAAAACTTAAGTTTCGATGAACCATTATTCTTTTTTTTTGTTTATTAAAAACGTGTGGAAGTTTTTTAATTGTTTTTACGTTATTAAAATATTTTATTAATACCTATATTGAAATAAGAATATTATAATGTTTCCGACTAGCTAATAAGCTATTGGTGGACATTGGAATATGACATTTTAAAATGATAAGTACGAGCAATCGTCTATATTAAGCTTGTCATCTTTATTTAATTTCAAGTAATAATTGGCTATTCAATTCAGACAATAATTGATCACAACATTTAATTACCTACATATATGTCTTAAAATGTTATCGTTGGCGCGGCGGACTATCCTCTGAAGTTGTTTTACAGTTGTCTGTCACTGTCGCACATAATATTTATATAAATTATAAACCATAATATAATACGCCTCGTGACGTTAAACTTTACGCCGCAATACATTATTTAAGTATATCTTGAAAAATATCAAGAAATGCTCTAAAAAAATGCTTTTTCAACTCAATAATGCCCTTAAAAAATAAGAATTTTAATTTTTTTTAGGCACGTGACCTAGAGGAAGACGACGGTTTACCTTTCTTCACTTTCAATATTCATTAATGTTAACTAAACTGACAATAATGCAAAACAAAATACCAAACATAGGCACACACAATATGGCTATATTAGAAATAAAATTTGCGATCGCGACTGATCAATAAGATGACAATTTTTTTTTTATGTAAGACGCCACATCCGATAATCGCTGGGGATTGATAAAGGCTATAATTTCATAAATAGAATGAATGCCATTTGGTATGTTAGAAAAATACCTAAATATTATGAAGCAATATTTCTTGATAAATTATTTTAGATGACGCTATATTATTAGAAGTAACTCATTAATTATTTGTAGACGTGAAAATGTTGGTAGTATACCTATGTATTTCTACAAATAAATTGGAAAAATTTTCAAAATTATTGAAATAGCTACCTAGTTGAATAATATGTCTAAAAATGCATAGTAAAAATACCATAAAGATTATTATTTAGAAACTCATTTTCCACTTACGGACGGGTCCGGACTGAGACATTTTGCACCCCCTGCTATTTTCCGCCCCATGGCCATTTAATTGATATTTTCACTATTATCTATAAGTACCTCATAATAGGTAACGAAATTCTCATACACATTATTATGAGTCATAAGAATAATAATTAAAAACCTAGTGGAATAATATATGTAATTAATATACAATCACAATATGAAATTTAGCTTAGTAAAACGTTTGATGAAATAAAAACAGGATTTAATATACAATATGCGCCTTTTAAATCGTTAGGCTGGGAGAAAATGTCCCCTATTAAATCCGCGATTTCATGCTAATGAAATCTGAGCTACTTTTTAAAACACAGAGAAAAAATAATATGACATCTAAGCCCTGCTAATAACTGTAATAGTATTACACCAAGTATTTAACTTGGCAATCGGGTTTTCTCGGTCCTGCAACGATCACGGACGTGAATGTGATAGATGTATGTACTTACGACAAAAAAACGTCTGTTTTTGGATATCACGTGCTAATGGCGATTTCTAGGAAAATTGTAATAAGGTGTACATAATTTTCAAAGTCGAGCTATATCATATTATGTTAATTACGAATAATTACAAGTTAAGTCGCTGTACTTCGACTGGCCATTGGATGCAGTCACATGCTAAACAGGTTCACATGCTTGTGCAAAATATGTCCTCAATATAAAATTGGCATGCATTTTGTCATACTCGAATAATTTACATACTAATGCATAGTACGTTAAATTTTAGAAGACTTCTGCTAATTGTCTTCAATAACTATCGTTCAAAAGGATAATAACTAATTATTTCGTACCAACGTGAGGATGCTTGCGCACTTATTACAATATTGATTTAGGATGGGTACTTTCAAAGGCTAGATATAATTGCAAATATCATTAAATACAATACTTAATGACTTATTAAAAATGTCGTGATTGGAAAATAATATTTTGTTATAGGAATATAAGGAATATAGGTTAGGTACTTATTAGTTAGATTATAGGCATTTAAATCGTTATAACTTATTAAGTATTATATACTTGACTAATTCGTAATAACGATTTAAAACTTTACTTCAAAAAAACAGTCACGACAATTAAAAAAAAAATTTCAGCCGTCATGATCTACGCTTGCAATAATCACTTATAACTCTGCAGAATTCCAGTGCGATTGTAGTAATTATGAAGTTTAACCTATTTATTATGGATGCTGAATATTTCAAAATATATCGAAGTCAGTTTTGAACTTAGTGGTTAAATTTATAAATAGGTATGGGCGATGATGGGTTTACGGCTTACCAAGTAAGTTTTACCAATAATGTAAATTTCATAATTTTTATTTTATTTGGAACATGGCACTTACATATTGTTACCATTCATAAGTTTAAACTACTGGAGTACTGCTCATTTAAATTTTAGTTTCCTGCACAAAGTGACATTTTTCAGAGAATATCTGGTTTACAAGTACCTATACCAAGGTACCTTTAGATGTGTAGCATATTTTATAATATTATTATGCATGTAAACTAAGGTGATATTGGAAAAATATTCTGAAAAAAAAAATATATTCTTAATAATATTTTTGACTCCAACATTATCAATTTACATAAATATAATACATTGAACAGTAAACTAACAATATATTATGTACGAACAAATTTATGCAATTCTACGTAGTTTTACTTAAAACATTCTTATGGTGAAATTCCCATCACTAGATAGACATAGTAATATATTATGTATACTTTGATCTATTTAGGACGCTTATGAAGGCAGCACAAGTTTCCTACCAAGTGCTTAATATTATAGTTTCTATGACAAACATTTAAGACTGGCTTAGCATAGAAAATGTTATCGTCAATTTTATAATATTAATTCAATTATGTTATGATTTTATAAAAACACAATAAATAGTTTATAATTAACAAGATGGTCCTAACTATCTAGAGCTAATATGCTACTTTCAACAGTCAACAACATTGGTCGAGAATTAGAATATGATATAATGATATAATATAAGCTGGATTTATTTTAACAAAGTCCAAAGACTTGTAATTTTTTTCTTCTTAAAATTGGTTGGATTGGTTTGAATGTCTATCAAAAGTTACTTTGTTGTTTCTTAAAGATTTTAATATATTTTTTTGCAAAAACCATGACAAAATATGAAAAATACCAATAGTCAATACTTTTTTGAATGTTTTTTTTTTAGTACCTATTCATCTTACAGATTTTTGAAAAAATATTTTAAGAAGAATCGATTGTTTAATTAAACAGATAATAATATGTTTATATGCACAGTTAAACAATAATCTAAAAACTTACACGTTATGATGCTTTAGTCACAGTTATAATCAAAATATTGATACAAATAAGAAATTCGTTGACGCCAAGTCACGGTGATAACTATTTCTCACCGAAAATTTTAGGATTTTAAAGTCACCGACCGTCGTTGGAGACTCGATGCACGATGATAAGGCCATTTAATTTCGGTGTGTGATTTCTTTGGTCCAAATTTGATTATATTACACGTAACTTCTATAATGATGGTCACTGACGCCACCGAAAATAATGTGTCAAAAGTTATAGATATATTGACACGTTCCGAAAAGTCTGTGCTGAAACGGTGACTGATGACCTCTTCTACAACTGATGAGACTACAAACATCTCGTGAGAACGTGATTGTCCATCATTTCAGTTTTTATTTTTTCACCAAATCAAAATTTGAAACTTTTCCCAAAACCACTACCCACACACCATCGCCGGTATATAACTTCCCGTAAACGGTTGTCGCATACGCACGTGCGATAAACATAGATAGGTACTCTATCGGACACTGTAAGTCTATAAATCGTATGGCGAAAGGTCAGATGATAATTTTAAACTCTGGAGGAACGTGCTACATCGGTTTAACAATGAGAGGGTTTATTAAATCAATATTTGTCATCCTTTTTTGGAGTAGTAAATTGAATATGAAATATGGAATCGTATGCTAATAATATTATAAAGCATAGTATACATTCTATGAACTAGTAATTTTTTTTTTTTAGTCGTCAAAATTATTCAAATGACTATTTGTCAAAACAAAATTATATTACATTTCATGAAACTTCAAAAACATAAAAATACAGTCTGGAGGTTATATTAAAGTGTAAAAATATAACACCTACTTACCTGGTTTACGGGTGGTATGCGTATTTAATGGATGTCAGGTAGTAAGCAGATTGCATGTCGTATCGGACTACTAATAAATAACAAACTATCGTTTCTATTTAGCAAGGTTAGTATTTTGTACCAACGGTACACGTGTTCCACTTATTTGCCTTTTTAATAAGTTCATATTCATCTGCAGCGAGATGAATTGATACGAAATTAAATATTTCAAATTTACGACGAGTAACAATAGTAATTTCTTTTTCTCTTAAAATATATATTTTATAATTTTAAGTCTAGAGAAGACAACCGACATATAATAATTATTCCAGTTTTCCTAAAAGTCTGGTTCAACTGGCCTAGAGACCCTGCAGGTCAACGTATCAGTATTTAGATGGGCTTGCGTTTGGCCGAAAAGTGGTGAGCATAGTTCGGGCGGAGTATTATTATTTCGTGTGCACAGGAAAACTACAGTTAAGCCCTTGTTTTTTCCCCTTTTCGTTCCCGTTGAATTATCGCCACGAACTCTCGTCCTGGTGTTTTGTACAAAATGTGCAGTGTACTAATAAAACTGAAAGTCGTAATAAAGTCTACGGTGACGGTATATATGATCCTCGTAAATCTTCTCTCTTATTTCCCTATAGCTGTTTTTCCACGACGAAATCGACTAATCGTGTTCCAGTTATTTGCCTTTTTAACAAGTTCATATTCATTTGCAGGGAGATGAATTGATACGAAATTAAATATAACAAATTTACGACGAGTAATGATAGTTATTTTTCTCTTAAAATATATATTTTATATTTTTGGGTCCAGAGAGGACACCCGATTTATAATATAATTATACCAGTTTTCCTAAAAGTTTGATTCAACTGGCCCAGGGCCCCTGCAAGTCAACGCACCAGTACTTAAATGTGCTCGCATTTGGCCGAAAAGTGGTGAGCCATAGTTTGGACGGAGTAGTATTATTTCGTGTGCACAAGAAAACCGTTGTGCCCATGGTTGAAATATACAGGTTATTGCATATTGACTGGGATTGTTATCACAAGAAACAAAATGGCTGCATAAAGGATCATATCACAAATCATATCGTATATCACAAATATAATTATTTCTTATCATCAAAAAAAACGCTGACAAAAGCCAACAAATTCAAAATTCCTGCGCATGTATACTTCATTATTATTGGTTCCCTTTACACTGCCATTTTTATTTTTATCGTCAAATATTTGATCTAGAAGGGGCAAAAACCTTGTATATTTCAACCATGGTTGTGCTCTTGTTTTTTTCCCTCTTTTCGTTGCCGTTGAATTATCGCCACGAACTCCCGTCCTGCAGGCTTTTCGTACAAGATGTGTATTAATAAAACTGAAAGTCGTAATATTAAAGTCTACGGTGACGGTATATATAACCCTCGCAAATCTTCTCTCGTATTTCCTTATATAGTATAGCTGTTTTTCTACGACGAAGTCGACTAATCGTCTGGTCGAGCGATCGTCAGGTGAAACTCAAAGTGTTGGGTGTAGAGGGGAGCACTGCCACCCCTCAGACTTTTGGGGTGAAAAGATATATATATTTTTGTTATTGTATTTTGACCATTTTTACAATTTTTTTAACGTCTTTAAATGTTTTTATATCACTATATTACTGTTAAAGTTATAATAATATTGGATAACAATCCTTCAGGTCCATATCAAAAAATGGCTGCAGATATTTTAAATTAAAAAACTGATCAAGTTCTTAATTCATGACCCACGCAAGTGCGATAAAAAGATCATACATGCATATATTTTGTAGAATGATGCACTTTATCCATCGAAAATTTAACTATTACCTACTTGGCAATTAAATAAAATTTAGAAAATAAATGTAAGGATTGATCATAAAGTTGTATTAAGTGAGGAGAAATAGTGTGATTTAAAAACAAATGCTCAATACCTACATAGTTTACATCCTTGTTTCCTCCACCTTGCAGGGTATGGTCTCCTTAAAAAAAACGTTTGGCCGTGGCCCAAAAATATTTTTAATCCCAGTTATTTGGTAACAATATTCAGTAAGGTTCTGGCCACGTTTTAAGTTGTAGGTTTTACACGATATATATATATATATAGGTTATCACGAGCCAATGAAACATTTGCGTAGTTTAAACACAAGTATCATTTTGTTTTTCTCAAAATAAAGATAAGAAAAGTTATATATACAATACGAGAATTGTAATAAAAATAGGGTGAACGAAAAAAAAATACAAATATCCGCATGCGAGTAAAAATCCAATCAAATCAAAAGCTTTAAAAAACCGACTTTTCGTGGCTTTTTAACAATCGAAAAAAATAAATAAACTTTTCATAAAATCAATATTGGTTGGTTTTCGACTCTATTTATACTCTAATAACGAAAATAAAAGTTAGAATAATGTCAATCTGTACGACAACGGCCCGACGGATAGTTCACTGTATATATTGAGAGTGGTGTAAACCTTTTTTTTCTGAAAACTATTGCGACCTACTAATAAGAAAAAGTCCAAAAGTAACCGAAAAAAAATCCAGAAGATGAAAATCCAACGTTCGAAACATATTATGTGGTCCAATACAATATATAAAGCTTACAATTCACTGAAACTATTGTTTATATAAAATACAGAATGATTATTTTATCACAAACCTTGGCTAGGTGAAATTAATTTTGGATTAAAGGTAGGTAGTTTTAATTTAATTTTTTCATTTTAAAAATTATTATAAACTATAAGAACAGTCCATAATAACATACACAAAATAATTAAACAGTAAAAATGCAATTGTCTAATTTCTTAAAATCATATATCGGATACGACGATTTCTAGTCATCAATTCTAATTATCACGAAGGATAAAATTATAAAATTACGTTATGACTAAAAGTTATGACTGTATTATACGATGTGTTTATTCTTCATTTTAACCATAAAAAAATATCAAAATTGAAATAAAAATGGAATTACAACCTCTACGATTTAGGCCGACGAAAGGTTTATTTTAAAATATTGAGATTTAGTCTCAGTTAGGTTCCGGTTGCCAATATTTAAAGTTCTGTTGGGTGCCAAAACCAGTGCTTTTCGGTTCGGTCCGATTTGTTGATCGCATCAAAGAAGCTTGTATTTAAATGTTTACCAAATTATTATCGATTTGTTCGTGTCAGAATGTGAAAATAACAATCATGGTATATAGGACTAGGGAATGTTAATTTAAGTATTCAATTTTTTTTTTTAAATTTCTATTTAAAAAAAGCAATTTTAAAGTTAGAAATTATAAAAAATTAACAATCATGTTTTAATTGGGATATGCATAATATAAATGTGTACCTGCACTGGTGGAATTGATTGGTCCAATTACAATGCTCTGATTTGTAAATTACATTGATACAAACAAATAAATAAACAAACAACTAAAATTGTAGGTAACTACTAAATAAAAATTCAATCCAACAAATAAATAATAATAAAACGAAATAAGTGTTTTATGTATAAATGTTATGTTTTAAACTTTTTATACAATGATAATATCACTGTTAAATAAATGGGCATTACTAAAACGGGAGATACCGTAATGTAATATTAATACAATTATCAAATGATACAATATACAGATTTATAATAACAAATTATATTTATAGTTATTTTTTTTTAATGGAGTGTTTAAGTTTAAATACTTTTTGTGGATTTTTTTTTATATATAATATGGAGCAATCATTAAATATATTTTTTGTATAAATACGGTCTATAAAGATGATTGGGGGGGGGGGGGGGGGTGTTACAAATTAGAACACCAAATCAACCCCCTCCTCTCAGTCTACACCACTGACTATGAATATAATATATTCATATTATATCATATGAATTTTTTTCTTGGTGATCCTATGTTACGATAACAATGAATAATCAACAATACATTTATGTGACTTTTCTTTCGACTTTTTTTATTTTCCTTATTTCCCTCAGAAACTAAAAAGTAAAAACTAGATATGAATGTTTCGTCAGTGTTCGTATTGCATATAATAATATAGCCACATAGGCATTTACTCTGGATGAAATACCTAACTCTTTTATTCTGCTTAAGAAATTGACTGTACCAAATGATGAATGCTAAAACACTATTTGGTACGATGGTAAGGTTTAATAATATATTTTTTAATTATTAAAATTTATAAAATAACATAACGATTATGCTGATGTAAAAAAATAAACATGATTTAAGCGACGTGACCGACTACATTAACAAAAAATAATTTGTCCTTTTTGACAGTTTAGTATGCCCAAGAATATTCCCTATAATACGCGGGCTTTAAATAGATCGTTCGCCGTTGGTTGTTCCATAAAAAAATCCATTTCGGGCCGAAACGTTATTATTATTGTTTATATTATTTTTTGCGATATTGAAGAACGGATACTATATAAGATTATCCACTAAGATTATTGTAATTTTTAATTTGGCCACGATTAGCGTTGGCGTAAGTGACTTGAAACATTTTTTCGATCCCGGTGTAAAAACAACGGAGACATAATATATAAACGTCATTTTAATCTTTTTAAAGCCGTACCTTGAGCTCCGTCATATATACTTACACGACGTTTAAGTGTTTTCAGGCTTTAGAAGCACTTAAAGAATTTTTAAGGCGAGCGGTTTGTTACAACCGACCCGGGAGCGGTTGTTAATAATAATAATAATAATAATAATAATAATAACAAAAAATAAATGTTTGCAAACTTTAAATAAAAAAAAAAATTGTCAGAAAAAAAACATCGGTTGTAATATATTATAGTGTATTGTTACACAATAACGGAACATAATCACACAAACTTATTACGAGATTTAAGGCTTTTTGAAAATAAACGATAAGGGCGACAACAATAATAATAATATTCAACAGATCCCATTTATTTATCATAGATACGAGAAGATATGACGACAGTTTTTTGTTTGGAAATGCGAATAACCATCGAGTACCAGCGAATAACCTATTCGAATTAAAAAGAAGTCTTCGTTTTGCTATAATGTAATAATGATTATAATATTGTGTAATATTGTATGTATCGCCGTCACAATATTCGAAAAAATAACAATAACAGTTTTGAAAAAGAGTCAGTCGCTGTTTGTTAAATTATCATCAGAGAAAAAAAAATAAAACAATTTTCAGTGGAAATTCAATCGAATAACATGAAAATTGTTTCAGATTTTTTAACACTCAACGAACCCCTTAAAAAACGCATAAAATTATTCAAAACGTAATACTATTTGTTTATCGGTTTGTAAATAATTGGTGAGTGCGTTTTATTCAATAGACTTAAAGTAAAATATCAAAAAATAAAATCAAGTGCACACACAAAACTCTTTTTTCCGTGCGTCAAGTAGTAATTTATACCAATACGACTGAGAAAAAATTGAACCAAATTAAAAAAAGTTATCTACCGACCGACCGCCATTATCGCTTGCAAATTTATGTGGAAATATGCATTTTCCAAGTTTGAGGTATATCCTAGCACTGGCACCCATTATCTCTAATTTTCCACGTTGAGCTAATTGGAAATAGGTCCCGAGTTAATGGTAACTGGTTAGTACCACTCCTGCAGTTGTTAATTTTCGTGCAGAAGTTCAAAAGGATATCCGTGGCACGTCTTTCCGTGATCTGATTAAGACCGAAGGTGGTAAAAACCACCGGTGACGATGTGATATTTATTTTAAAATTTCAAATCGTCCAATTACTTTGGGAGCCGAGCACCAGACGTGTCACTGTTCTAATCCCACACCGATTACTTCGGTGGATAAACTCCAGCAGATGTCTTCTCCTAATCACGTACACCTATCACTATGATAATTCTACTCGCAGTGATCGTCGCGACAGGCTTTCGTGGATCTCTTTAACAGTTAGCAGCAGTTTATAAAATATAATATACAGAGTGATGCTCATCCCCTTTCCACCCTCAAGAATGCAGTTATTAAAAATATGATTTTGGAAATTATCTAATAATATGATATATATAGGTACTTCATATTATCAAATTTTTGAAGTATTTATGCTGCTTGAGGAGTGTCACGTGGAGACTGAAACTACTGTTTTATTTTTAAAATGAGAATTACCTTTTAAATCGTAAATTATTTAGTGGCTAATTTTTCTAAAAGCTTTGATATATTAAAATCAAAATTCAAACAAAAAGTTCTGAGTTGTTGAACTTTATGTCCACAATACTGGGTTTAGAAGATATTGTGAGGGCTATGATGACTTGAAAATTCTAGTAATTGATTTTAATCTATCAACATTTTTAATTTGTTGAAATTGTCCGAATATAATAAATACTAGATCCAATATTAAATCTATTTCATATTTTTGTAAAATAATTTTCAAGGATTATGATTATCCGTATTACAAACATTTTAATAACTGAGAGAATAATCGTTCAAAATTAAATGAAAAAATGGGGGTGAGCACTGAACAATTAGCTTGCTTGGTAAAATAAATAATTGACTAATAAATCGGCTCTACTTTTTTTACGATGAATAATAATTGTTTTTGGTAACCTATATGACTTTTGAACTACTCTGTATAACTTATATCTTTTTGACACGACCGAATTTCTGACGACCATTTTTTACTAAACAGCAAGTCTGAACATCAGTCTCATCTAATCTTATTAAAAGGTTATTTTAATGAAAAATTAAACATCAGTATTAGTGGAGTCGATCCATCGAGAATTAATCATCACACAAGTTGAAATTTCTAAAATTGTATGCTCGGACAAAAATGAAAACATTTATTTATTAAACATAATATATAAACTCAGGACTTCGCGAAAATCTATAACACCCTAATTATTTTGGTCGTTTTTGGTGTGTATAAGTTGGTTTTTTTTTAGCAAAACTTAGCGTGTGAATCAGCAGTAAAAAATATATAAATGCTCATTGTCGAGAAATTCTTTAACGAGCTAATAATTTTAGTCGTTTCCGCGTTGAGTGAAAATTGTATTTTCTAGCAATATTTATGTACGAATTAGCAATGAAAAAGTATGGCGGACAGGTAGGTACGTCTTATAGTAAGTTGTAACAGATGTGGCGAGTAAACTTTTAACTATACTATAGTGACGAAAACCCGGATATGAATATTTTATAAAGTTCCTCCCTTGTCCCACTATCCGGGTACCATGCAAGTTTCCCGTGTCTGGTAGGTACACATTAATATCGCATTTCCGTTATGTTGTTGATAAGGTGTTGTATTAAACTACATTTACGAGTATACTTTAACTTAGATTTCCAGCACACATTTTGCGTGGTAGCTGACGAAAAAATGAATTCATACGAATAATATTATTACTGAAAATGAGAAAATTGATAATTTTAATTTTGAAAATCACACGATTCACTATACCATACAATCTTCTCGTGAAAAAGGTAATTACATGAAATAATTTCAAACGTCTGTCGCAATCGGTGGTGATGTTATTTTAAACGTGACTGTTGCAAAGACAGAGGTTTACGGTTAGACAATTGGTTATTTACAATATAGGTTCAAAACTATACCACTGGCAACAATAATCGTAGGTACATTTAATTTACCGTGTTACTGTTTTGTGTTTTCCGTGGAACTTTAGAGGTCAAATATTAGTAATGGCCAGACGTCATAACAGATTCATTTTTGATATTTATAGTTAATATTTGCATATTAAGTTTTATTTATGTTTATTATTACATAATACCTATGTGTCTGTAGATGTTTTAAATTGTTTTTTTTATGTAAACTTTGAATTTTTGTATTTTTCAATTTAATATTTTTAATGCCTACTTGTGAACCAAGTACCGTTAATCTTTTTGATATTATTGATGTATAATAACTAATAATATTTTATGATATATTTTATGATTATTCTATTGTATGTCGATATAATGGATTAATGAGTACGAAATTAACAATAATATTTTTTGTTATCAATAATTAAGCGGATTTCCAACATCCGAAATGGATAGGAACTTTAATAAGAATAAAAATAATTAATCGTATCGTGTAAATAGAACCTATTGTGAAATTTATTGACTTAACACCTTTTATCTTTCTGAATAACTCATTAAATGATGGGCTTGTTGAGCATGTATGTTTGAACTATGGAGCAGTGAAGTACCGATAAACTAAATATTATGTTCAAAAGAACATTTTACGAAAAAAAATTGAAAATAACATTTACATTTTTACGTTCTTAGCCTAAAATGTATTTCGGGGGCAGTGCAAATCTTCGTTACAAAATATTGGACTTGGATTATATGAGATTAAACAAAAATCACGAAAACTATGTGGAAACGCTTACAAAGGTTGAAAGAAAAATTAAAAAAGAAGTACTATAATTACCTATGCAAAATATTTATTCTTCTTGAATTTTAATACTTGAAAGTCTTTTTCTCACAGGTGCATATGTGTTGGATTTCGTGAAAAACTCAAACCAAATAGTACACATATTAATAGATAAGATTTATCTGCTGATATCATATATAGGATAATTACAAATACAAAATTACGTTGTACGATGAAGATCTTATTTTTATTTTCAATCAAGACGCATTGTTATTAATTATATCCTAATGACATAATAGTTAATTCATAATAATATTATATAGGTACGTCAATAAATTTGATAAGTTGCCACGTGAACAAAATAATAATATATCGAGACCTCGGACATTGGTGGGTGGTTTTTTTTTTTTACTTAAGTTGAACCATTGTTACGCAGTAACGACATTTAGTTGAAAACGGCGGACAATCGATTATATTATTAAAGAACTTCGTAGGGTTTTTTTTCTCATGCTTAAGTATTTTACCAGTTTTTTTGAAAACTATTCGGAACTTTTAAAAACAAACTGTCAAATAATATACAATCCGCGTTCGATTGGTAATCCGCAGATGAGCTGCATTGAACTTTTTACTGAAACAAAAAAATGTTTTCCCGAAAGAAAAATAGCATGCATCACTGTTAAACTATTAGCTGTAGTTTAGATGGTGTAGAATGATCGCGCTTCGCTCTAAAATATTTGGGTTGAACTATCGTCGAAGAAAAAAACTTTTTCCTTAAAGTATTAAAACTATAATATGCTGTAACTAAAGTAATACCATTTATATTCATCGGTTTAGTCAATATACAGGACGATTAACTAAGCACGCTCAAGGAGTTATTTAAATTATGATTTTTAGAATATTGTCATGCACACTTAATGGTCTTGTTTCCAAATAGGTAGTTAGGTTTTTACAATCAAAGGAATCTCCATAGCAACTTCTTTTTTTGTCAAATGAGAATCACCCTTAAAATTACAGGTGGTGAATTGTTAATCGGATTATTTTTTTTTTTAAGCTTTTGGTTTAGCTATCTAAATTCAAAGGAAAAACAAGTCTTTGAACTAATTTACTTTGTATAATAAGGATAATAAGTTCCGTGATACTACATTTGGAATATAATATATAGGCTTTATGATGAATTGAAAATCATAGTAATTTTAATAATCTATTAACATTTTATATTTTATAAAAACTGTCAGAGTATAATAAGTAGGCACTATATTAAATACTGCATCTAGAACACTCCTTAACGGTATGAAAAATCCAAGAATTTGAAAATGTGTTCCTTAGTATTTAAAAAAAAAAAAAAATAAGAATTTTAATTAAGTCATTATTAAAAGAAAAAAATAGCGACGAGCTTTCTTGAGTAATCACTCTATACATATTATTATACAACTTGGGCTGCACAATGTTGTTGCCAACACGAATTTGTATTTACTTTTTTTTTATAAAACAATATATATAGTAATAGTTCTATAATAGTTAGTGAGAGGTTCCAATCGCTATCAATATTATTTTGCATTTTTACGCATTTATTTGCATTTTAATTCATTGTTTTTCTTTTGAATGTATTTTTCTTTTTTCTTTTATAAGAGCATTTCGTAATGATTTCGCGTTAATGCCCGTATTTTAAAAAGAGTTTTGTTTGACTTGAACTGAAAAAATGTTAACATTAGATAAGGCAACTAACATTCATTTTCAAAATAATTATTTTTATAATTATTTTCTATGAAACAATATTGTTCAAATTTTGAAATACAAAATACCGTTATATTATGACTAATTCGATTTACTAATACTCAATAATATTATTGTTTACTTATACTTAAACTATGTGTCACTGTCATATTATGTTTAGGATCTAGTGTTTGTATTCATGTCAATAACTGACCATCGATAACGCATTTTTTTTTCTAAATTGTTAAATGGATGAAATACCACTCCTCGGTCTTCTACACTTATTCGAATTTATACCCGTAGTATTGACGATTCTGTTACGGTAACTTAAATTAATTTTTACGAAACAGAGTATACATAACCGTAAGTCTAATAATTATTATCATTGTTGATACTTTTGTTCCACGTGCTTATAAACAAATATCTGAATTGAAACATGTTAAACGTACCTGCAACAAAAAAACAAAACAAAATAATTAGTAAAAGTTTACCACAAAAATTGAAAAGCACAAGTGCAAAATATAATAGTCTTGATATTATTGTTTAATGGTCTCTAAATAGCAGTGTCCATTGTCCACCCTTCGAGAGAGAATATTAGCCGACTAATAATTATATGACAAAATATAAAAATATATAATTTTTCATATAATATAATATGTTAACGTTTACAGTTTACGTAGCCAGTTGTCACAACTTTTATCGTCCGAAAAATATAACCTCTTCTTACACGGCTCGGTTAGACAATTAGTTCTTAGTTTGACGAGTTCTATATTATATAATTATAATACATAGACACATAGCTATGTAATGGGTAGCCTCCCCTTGAAAATTATTTTCAAAAAAGTCACATGGAAAATTGGGTAAATATCTTGGGTTGTTACCACACAACGGTTAAGAACCACTGCAGAGATACTAGTCAACGTATATGCATATTTTATTTTTATTTATCATTAAACAAAGTAACATTATATTGTAATTTATAATAAAAAAAATGTAATTTATACAATTTTATAATAAATACTTATGAATCGATATAATGATATCGTTTTAATTATATAACTATAATAGGTAGCTGGACAGGATGGCACTAGAATTTACTTCTAACATTCATATAAACCATAAAAAAAACAATTAAATCGATAAAACAAAACCTATACTGGGTTCGATTATTCATTTCCAGGGGTTTTGTTCATGTATAAATAAATACATTTTTTGATTGACCCACTCCCTCTGGAAGCCCCTGGAATCCCCATTGTAGGTCCAAAGTAGAACGAAACGTAAAACGAACGCACCGTAATGAAATGTCCACGAACACACAAATAAAGAGTATTTGTATTTTGTATTTTATTATATGTAACCGTAAGTACCAATGGAATGTGAATTGGAGACAAAAATATTTCAGTTAAAATGTACAGATGGAAAGGGGTGGATTCTTCGTGTTTTTGAGGACTTGATGAATTTACATATTAGTTTGTAAAGTAAATATTTAAAATCCGAATCGATGAGAAGGGTATAGGAGGTGGTGTTCTCGTTCAAAAGGTGTCTAAGATTAAAATTTAAAATTTCGTTCTGAATAATCAGTAACGTAACTGATTTGTACAAGGTTTATATAATAAAAAGTTAATTATTGTTTTTATTAAAATGTACATCAGAAGACAATGTCCGTATGTTTGTAATTTATATAGGGCTCAACAACAAATAAATACGAAATTCCTGTCTTTTCCACAAAAAAACGTTCATAGGAATAAGAAATAAAAATGAGGACAAAATGTATATTGAGCGATATAAAATTCAATATTTTAGATTCCAGAATCTTAAGGTTGTTGATTGTTCAATTTAAAAAAACACATTTTATTATAGCCTATACCTACCTACCAATTATTAATGAAATTACTAAAAAAACTAATATTATTGTGCTTCCGGCCGGAATCGTAGGCAACCCGCGCGATAACACGGATCGAACACCATCGCACTGGTAACCAGGTCGTGTTTAATACCAAAACCAACGATATTAATATGATTGAACGAAGTTTTTGACATAACGACAACTCCGACATGGACGGCAAACGCAGCGTCGGCGACCTCGGGAAAGCGGACGCCGTTGACTTCACCGCCGTTGCAGCGGAAGCGTCGGTACCCTTGCACGTGACGTTCGACGAACCACTGGCCACCGTGTTTCAGGAAATCGAGCCGGGCGAGGTGACGTCCGAACCGGAACCGGAACTGCGAGAGCAGCCTGGAGAACCTGCCGCGGCCGCCATTGCTTGCGTTCCGGCGCCGGTCAACAAACCGTCTACGGTGGCTTGCGTCAGGCGCCGCAGCCGAAGCACCCGCCGCAGACGTCGTATCCGGAAAAGCCATGTACGTCGCATCCGAAGTCGTAGTTTGTGCAGCCGAAACTACGATTGCAACCACCCCTTCGTCGTGCAGATGACCGAAGAAGAGGTGGCTGGCGACTACAGACTCGGTGGCGACCGTAAGTCCAAGGAATGTCTGCCGCCGCGGACCACCGGCCACTCGCGTACACGCGACGCCGAACGGCACGGGGATTGGCATTGCGGCCGTGAAAATTCATAACAATATACTTAAAAATTGCGATTAGATTTTTCTTTAATACACTTACAATTTTAGTAAAATCGTTTTCGGCTATCTACTCCACCCTTCCACGAGCTAAAATTTAGAAATCATACTTTACAATTGGAACAGTTAGGGTAGGTACATTTCTCAAGAGGGCGTCGAAATCTAAACAAAAATCGTAATCTTATGATATACTAGATGAATTACTCAGCGTTGCCCGGAAAAATGTCTGATTGTTCAACTTTTGGGTGTAACACGCTGTGGAAGCAATGTCTTTTCAAGTCTAAATGATATTATATTTTAACGCATAGCCATCTTGGCCGACATTGTCCGTGAGATTCGCAGCAGTATATTATCATGTAAGAAATCTACCTACGGTAGATCGTGGACCCCATGTGGTTTGTACATAGATGTATAATTTAATTCTAAAGTATTAAAGTTATACGAACTTTGACGTTTTTACTTAATTTAACTTACGGCGGATTAATACGAAATCATAACCTAACCTAACCGTACTAGAAACCGATGAATAAAAAAAATCCAAACATTGGTATGTATAGATAAAGAAGAAAAATAAAAAAGGAAAAATAAGAAAAAACAATGTAAACCAATGCAAAAAATTGGTCCATCCAAAATGAGGATAGAACTTGAAACATACTGTACTAAAAAATATAGAAGTGCCGCTGCGACAACAGGCTTAATAATTATTAATTAAATTAACGTGAGCAGAAAACTAAATTTATGTGGGCCATCCACTATTGGGGCTTGAAACAAAAAAGGTATAAACACTCCTCAAATTTTGTTTAAAACGGTCCAGTAGTTTATGAGTCTGTGGATTTCAGATGGACACTATATTACCATATAGACTATATTATTATAATGACGCAGTATTAAACTCCATTAAAAATAGTAAATTACAAAAATTTTTAACACAGTTGTTTGGATGGTTTTGCACAAATAAAAAACATGTCTATAATTATATTCAATCAGAATAACTATATTTTTCTCGCCAAATCTATCTAATGCACGACAGTTTTATGAAAATCGATCGAAAACTGGAAATTTGCATGAGGTTCAGCTGGAGCATCATCTGTTTTATGCCTTGCATTGCATGTAGTAAACATATTTATTAATTATAGTGATCCTGTATGGCGTCAAAATTAAATAATACTAGTGGAGTTATGACATGTTTTAAACTCCGTTAAAATATTTAAGATACACATGTTTTTTACAGTAATTTGTGTTTTTCACTAAATATAAAATACAGGTCTACAATTATATCCAATCATAATAATCATTTTTAACAACTATTTTACTCTCTGAGCGAACAAATCCCTGTATGAGGTCCATTCTTTAAAAAGTACAGATTTTAGAAATTGGCGTTGAAATCTTTGGGTAGGTATAATAGGATTAAGTTATCCGACTAAATTTCGAAATTCTCGATTGCATGCACTTTAATTAACAAGAATTAGTTCAAGAATTTACCTAAATAAAATACGTGTCTTATATTATAACAATGACTTTTTTAATGTCAAAAGTTTAACACTAATCAGGCAATATTATATTATGGCGTAGAACAAATAAAAAAATACAATAAATGTTTATAATATCGCTCTTAATATTAACCTTCGAGTTATTACGTTCATAAAGTCGTTAATGAGCTCTGAGTAATTAGTGTTTTATACTTTTATATAATATATAAAAGGTTGCTCACCGCCATTTTTATTTGCAGTTATTCAAAATCTAATTTTTGAAATATGTAAATATACTTAAAGACCATCCTTTAAAATTTTTGAGTTTTTTCTAATTGCTTACTTAAGGAGTATAAAACTTCTGTTTTTCAAATGAGAACTCCCCTATGTTACTGTAAATGATTTATTGGGTACTTTTTTTTAAAGAACATATAATTTACAATTCGGACGAGTAGCTTTCAGTCATTAAATTGTTGTATGTACCTTAACAATATAGTCCTTAAAAATGATCCAAGTATTAATAACACTACAATAACTTCACATCTGTTTAAATTGTTTGTAATACCATTTTTAGAACTTTTATCCTCGGAATAAACATTTTACCAGCAGAAAAAGTGGTTATTTGAATTTTTAATTCGATAAAAAAAATACTCGGTGAACCACCCTGTATTTTTAATAATGGAAATGTATAGTCGTCCTTAACCGGTTGAAATAATCGAGTAATTTTTTTTATAATTTATAATTTTTTAAATGACCACACAGCTGTTGTATTACGGTGATGGGGTGCAAAGCATTAGCAGGACCAGAGTATAATTTCCTAAAGGTCGGCCGATCCGATATTCGAGTATAATTCTAAGGTAATCCTATATCGAATCCGCGTCATAAGAGTTTTAAACTTTAAACATCGATGATCTGTCATCGTAAATCTAAGACTTTTTAAATTTTTTCCGGCCCGATCCGATTTATAAAACCTGACCGGGTGCAGTTATACGGTTTCTTTTATTTTTCTATTATGTTCGATAAACGATTTCGATTTATTTTCAACAAAACGCCGCAATTCCTCCCAAACGTATACGGTTTGTCGTGGCTGAAATGCTTAGGAGGCGAATTTAATTAAATTCGTATAACGTTCAATTATAATGGGATTCCTGTCGATGGCCCAACCATTTTGGCTGAACACAAAAGCCGGCCGTGGTTTATTCAGCAACAATACAAACGTGTGGTGCGTGTGTAGTATAAATTATAATTAATATTGTCATATTATATAAAGTGCAATGCGAAATGACACCGGTCCATCTACCGACATTTGTTGTGTACAAAACAAGTTGAAATGTGTCCAATGTATCTCTCTCTCTCTCTCTCTCTCGATATTATAGTCATATCGAACAACCGAGCAAATGGTTATCATCAATGAACTATGAATAGACATATAATATCAACTAGAGAGTAACGAGATCATTTTTTAATCGGATAAAAACAATTTTTTATTTTCCAAAAATATTGGTTATGAATACCCAAATACCTATAATACGTCGGTGCTATTAAAATTACGAATTAAGAAAACTACAATTTACTTGCCTAGTCCTGCACAAATAATGTAACGTAGGTAAGTACTTGCGAAGTCGATTGAAAATATTTGTTGGTTAATTATTTTTTTTTTCAGTAAATTCAAACCACTTGCGAGTAAAAAAAATTTGTATTTATTTTTTTCCTCATTTTAAATTACTTATATCGTCACTAAATTATCCGTGTGATCGCGCAAAAAATTCTTTGAAGCCCGTCGGACTCAACGTATTGCTATTGAACATTTAGAGCCGTTTATTTCGATTGTAAAAGTGGACAAACGAAAAGTTCAATTTGTATATTTTGCAGCTGAAGTATAAAAAATTAAACGGTTTTTTGCACACGATAGATTCGTTTTGTGTCAGAGACTTTACTCTAAAACAAAGTCCAAAATATTGAAAATTTCAATGCGTTTGTGGAATTTCTTACGTCACGAATGCAGTATGATATACTACACTATTTTTTGCGCTCGATAGATTCGTTTGTCAAACAAATAGTGTAAATGTATACCGAGATACATATGCGGTCTCGTGCATGAATTTAAGTCAGTTTATTTAACGCGATTTTTGTATTGCGATGGAAACTGTTTTCCGCACCACTCGTTTTGAATGTGAAATATAAGTTAGATAGATACATCACAAATGAGGTATGCAAAACGAAACGTTTTTTAGACTCTGTGACTTTGATTCTATGACCCTAAAAATTTATATAATATCGAAATACATGCAACATTATGCACATTTTCGTACCCGAAAACCCACTGCGATCGAAACAGTTTTGCTCATCACTCGGTTCGAGTGTGAAGTAAAAAAATATAAAGGAGGTAGGTACATCACAAATGAGGTATGTGGCTCTAAAATGTGTAAAATATCAAAATATATGCGACATTATATGCGTGCACGGATTTAAATTTACTTTAATTCGTTAACGTAGGTACCTGACGATATTTTCGTACCCAAAAACTCACTGAGAAACGGTTTTCCGTAACACTCGTGCAGTGAAATAAAAATAATAACCTTCCTGTTTTTATAATTATAGCCATCTCATAAACTCAAACCACGTTATATGTATCGATGCTTTGATTTCGAACCGCGGTCACACGCGTGCACAAAAGAGGAGAATAATATAATGAACACCACCGCGCGGTCCAAGTAGGTAACCGCGACTATGTATTATATATTATATACCTACATAGGTAGTAACCAAACAGCTGATATTTAATTAATTCCGAGCACTTCGGATCGTCGTCGCCGCCGCCGCCATCGTAATAAAATAAGTCACTGTGAGGTAAAAGGGTTAATAAAATCTATTCAGCCCGTTACGCGACGCTGTCTAATGGCGTGTAAGTATAATAATAATAATAATAAAAATAATAATAATGTATCGAGCGATGTTTATGAATTATTATTATATTACGAGCGCGTTATATAGTCGTGGCCTGTACTCAAAATTCGAGAGAACCTGCGCAGTCCTAATTAAGCACATTTTATTTTCCAAAACCCCACCGTAAGCTATATAAGTTTAAATTTTCATTGCACACTGACTATAATATTATTTTTTAATAGTTTTACCATTATAATAAAAAATTTTTCTAGTGCTTGGCGTATTATAAAGAACCTGAAGCGACGTACTTTTTTTCGAGTAATAAGTACACAAAACTGTAGTCTTTTCTGTATGAAAACATCACGGTCTAATATTATTATCTTCCGTAATATTTAAATACCTATTAATCTATATTTAATGGTTTGACCTAATGTATTTGTGAATATTAATTTTATGCATTAGTACCACAACCACGTAAAGATTTTCGAGCGAGAAACCGGAGTGTATCGACGATACGCATCGAACGATGTTAATAAATTATTATTAATTATTAAAATATTACAAGCGAGTATTTAGTCTGCAGAGAACCTGCGTAGTCCAAATTTATTTTTCAAAACTGCACGCGTGCAGTTTTATACCTATAGTTTTAAATTTTCGAAGCACACGGTCACTATATTGTTTAACAGTAAATGATTATGATTAAAATAAAAAATATTGTAGTGCTTTGTACGTTGTAGCCCGTAGGTTGCCCTATTATCGCGATTTTAGGACATAATAGCTGCAGGCTATAATAGGTATTATATTATTATTATAATTACTTCCACGAGTTGACGGACTGTGACATATAGCTTTATAATATTAAACAATACGCGTATTGTACTATTAATAATGACATTTAAGAGCTTGTGAAATAAATAATAATCAAGAAATCATAATACATATTGTACCACGAACTATCGTATTATGGTACAACACTGCACCCACATGGTCGCATTCTCATTGATTACCAATCATCGATGACACGAAATTCTAATAACGATAAAAGATAAATAATTTATTATATCTATAAAATCCTTATATATATAAAAGAACAGGTCTTTTTTATGTTCCTATTTTTTGACGACACTATTTAATATTTTTCCAATATTTTTTCACAGAGTTATTCCAAATACCTACCTTCCTGAGTGTCACCACGTCACCCGATTTTTAATTTTTTTTTTTTTACGGAGGGGAGGGAGAGGAAGATTCAGGATTGTATTTGTATAATATATAAATAATGTATATTATATTATATAAAATCCAAATACCACTGACTCGCTGATTTGGAGTAGTGGTTCCTCTAATACTTTCATCGTGCAATAAGAAAGGATTTGCCAAAATTTGCATTTCAAAGAGGTGCTAAAACCTAGGGGCATTGAGGTTTACGATGGAAATTGGAAATGTTATTTTTATTTATTAATAGTTGCCGTTGGTTACTGTAGAAGTTAGTATTTATTTGTTATTGGTTATTCTGGCAGATCTGGTACAAGCTCGCATCACATCAAATTATTGAACGTTAACTATCAAGGTGAAAGAGTTGCCCTTTGTACACGAGCCAACGTAGTCGGATTGCCTACCAGGGTGGCTGAGTGGCACTTACTGCAGCAAGTTACACCCAAAAAGAGTTGAATAATCATAATTTTTTTAAGAGTTTTGACTTTTTACAGGCAACGAAGTGCACGGGTTCAGCTAGTATTTATATAAAGAGGTAGTTGATAAATGATTATTACAAGTAGGGTTCGGAAAATGGAGTTGTAAAATTATCTGTTCGCACTGTTTTAATTTTTTTTTTCAAGCAGTATAATTCATTTTGCGAGCTCATTTGGTAGATATTATTATCATATCATAAATATCGGTTTATTATCTTATTGACAGCATTTTAAGTGGGCACTTAAATATTTTATTAGCAATACTATATTCTATAAGTGAAGACAAAAATAGAGAAGACGAGTAGTATAATATGGCTTTTATAGAAAGACCTCCCAATAAAAACACTTCAAAAACACAGGTGATTATAAATTATTTTACATGCATCGGGCGTATACAAAGCACACCCCTAAAAGTCATTTCAATACCCTAATCTACACTTCCAATATCATAAATACGATGTTCTGTGTTCAATTTACGACAAAAGTCCTTGAGTCACAACAGGGTAACTGGAGTCGACATCGATGTAATATTATATCGCTGCAAGGATTCAGTGTTTTTTTTTTCGAAAATTTTTAACTGGAGTTTACACATACTTTTGACCGGGTCATAAAATGTTTAGGTAATATTTGCCCAAACCTTTAGGTGTACTGCATAAGCTGCGAGACATTACACAATTATTGTTAATGATTAAAAAAAATGTTATGTCGCACAATGGGCAGTTAATAATTGCAAAAAGCCAACACCGATTTGATTCATGCCACAATAATTAATTAATACTGAACCTAATAAAATGGACTGTGCATTCTCGTGCCCTTCAAACTGATTTTAAATGGACCATTATTTTGAACTTTATGGGCTTTTAAACATTTTTCACTGCATTTTCTCGGGGAATCACACCCCCCATCCGTTTATTTATGTTTACTTTTCTCATGTGGTGTACAACTAAAAGTTCGACAAGTGCGGTTGTCGCAGTATTAACACTCGCTGACGCGTGTGGGATAGTTATTTATCCCGTTCTATTTTTAATATGCTAAAATTATGTTTTTGCATTTTTCATACTCCATTGAGTAAGGTTATCTTTTAGTTATGTTATCATACAATCACAGAAATGTTAAAATACAATTTTTTTAAATTTATATTCGTAAGACACATAAAAATTAAAAATTAATTAATTTGTATACCTAATATACTTCAATAAGTATAGAGTAAAAAACAATCGTTTTATAAATCCAATATAATGTCGTACACTTGTTAATTAATACAAGGAAATATATTATATTAAAAAATATATTATTATTATTTTAACAAAAAAAAATTACCCTACGCGTCACTTTAACAACATAATTGTGGTCTCTCATGGCGAGTTTTGAGTTATACCGACCACAGAATCACAACAGTATGTACTACGGGTAATTATTTCTTAATTTACTATCCTCAGCTTCATGAAGTCATTAAAATGCTTCGTACGTGTTAAAAGATGTTTGAAAAAATATTTTAATAAAACAACCTCCCTGTAGCTTTTCAGATGTGGAGAGAACATGGCTAATCTGCCATGATGTTTGTGTAGTACAAATACACTAATTTGGGTACAAATCCAAGTTAAAAAAAAATTTAGCTCTCATGATTTCCAAATTACAGTAATAATAGGTAGGTACTCAGTCTACACCAGTGGTGGCTAAACTACGGCCCGCGGGCCAACTCCAGCCCACCATCATTTAATATCTGGCCGCGAAAGAACTATAATATTTTACATTTACGTGAAAAAAAAACTTCGTTAAATATGAAATTATATACCTATACCTAAAATTCTCATGACTTAAAAGTAAAAAAAAATTGTATGGCCCGCGGTAAAAAAAGTTTGGCCACACTGGTGTACACAAACAATTGGGAAACTAGGTAAGCAGTCTGCTGTACAATAGGTCGTATACCTCGTCATTGAGTATATAGGCACTGTAATGAGTTAAGTAAGTGTTCAATTTAAATACAATTATTGTCTACGATATACCAAACAATTGTTTTAATAATAATATATAAGTTTCAACAGAGTATGTTCGTATTTTTTAAGTAGTTTTTCCCGATTATTTTCATAAGTAGGTACCCAGAACTTTCAATTTTGATTTTAAAGTGATAGCGAGACCCAATTTGCTATGTACAAGAAACCTCCATCGAATTTGATGATCACAGCATTTTTTCAGACTCCAAAATAAAAATAAAAGACATCACATAGGTACCACTGTAGTAAAATCAATTGGTACATGATATCAAGGCCGTATCTAGAAATTTTTTTCGGGGGGGGGGGGGGGGGTCCAAAACATGTATATTGTAATTTTATTGAATTTAGATTTTTACTTTTGATATTTGGTTAAAAATAAGACAGAAAAAGATTTAATCTTTTTTAATTAAAATATAATAAAATCAAATAAACAAAATTACTTTGACATTTTGTCACCTTATACTATACAAATATGAAATATAAAATAAATAAATAAAAAAAAAAATGCACAAATACAAATCATATTATTTTAAACTAATAATATGTTCCTATCTTTTTGAAGAGCAAACTGGTTTCACACTTCATCGGGATTAACCGTAACATTTCTATGGACACTTAATAGAGCTAGTCCAGTTAGTCTTTCTTGTCCCGCAGAGTTTCGTAAAAATGTCTTGACACGTTTTGCCAAAAAAAATGCTGCCAAAAAACCAATTGATGCAGATCATATTATTAAATCATAAATATTGTTTCCATTTTCTACATAATATTTTAATTTTTTTAAATACGTCATATTTTATAGATCCAACTCAACCAGTACGTATAATAGGTACCTACATAGTTTAGGTGTTGAAATTACACAAAAGTCTGTTTCCTAACTAAAACGTTGTTACTGCAGTAGGTATGTAGGTTATACTTGGTACCTATAGGTATATATCGCTCATGATATTGTAATGCAGACGATGATATTATTATTATGTTATCGAATATTCATGGTGAGAATGTGCACAACGCTATGGTGGTATAAGGGAGGAAGGCACTCTCGATCATATGTCTTACGTAAAATTATGTCATAGTAATATCGTAACTTTATTACCTACGTACGTATTTAATATACTGCACGTGGCGCACTGTAAACAAATTTCGAGTTGAACTTAGCGTTAAGTGTGCGCAAGAGCCATCGCATAATATGTAGATACCGATGTATCGACGGTTATCTGAAAACGCGTGTAGGATGCCACTTCATATTATGTATACAGGGTGATTTTTTTATCATGAAACACTCATTAAATCAAAAAGTATTAATGTTTTTGAAAATATTTTTTTACTTAGTTTCAAATTGTTAAAGAAACAACATTTTTATTAAAAAGTCATACTTTTAAATATTGTTATCCTTATAATTTTTTTTTTTTTACTTTTTTGAATTACAACATAGTTTTAATTTCATATTCTAAAGCAGAATATTTTTCTAAGTATTTTGATTCATAAAAATCGTATTTAGGACGAATAGTTTATGAGTTATAAGTATTTAAAGTTTTGATGGGTGGAGATGAGTGGTACGAGGTTACCCCTCAAAATGTTTGTCCACTACTCCGCTTGTCTAAAGTTTAAATACTTATAACTCACAAACTACTCGTCCTAAATTTGATTTTTATGTATCAAAATACTTGTAGAAAAATATTCTACTTTGGAATATGAAATTAAAACTCTATGTTGCCATTCAAAAAAGTAAACTTAAAAAAATATAAGGTTAAAAAATATTTAAAATATGATTTTTTAATAAAAACGTTAGTTTTTTAACAACTTGAAACTATGTAAAAAAATATTTCACAAACATTAATACTTTTTGAAATAATGAGTACTTCATGATAAAAAAATCACCTTGTGTATTAATTTACACAGACGTAATAACAATAATACTGTTGTTTTTGTTGTGGTTGTTGCTGTAGTTGTTAGGTATTGTAAAAAAAAAATGAGAATTGTTTTTAGTTGGCCGATAACAATTTCTTTCGTATATTTATTTTGTCTGAGGTAACAACGCGTGATGTCAACGAAAAGCAATAATTTTAGCGTGCGTGGACACTAGGCGGAGGCTATTATTTTTTGCTATTATTAAGACACCAGCGAGCTGAAGTCCCGGGAGGCTCCCAAAATGACCCTTATTTAACCATGCCCTCATTATTTTACCGGGAAAAAATATCATATTTTTGACCGAATATACTTTCCAGTTCATTTAAGTTACCCGGGTGCACCAAGAGAATGTGAACTGCAGGTCTTACATCACCCCAAAAATATTTGGTTTTTATTAGGTATTCATTTTATCATTTTGGCTTGGGCTCGTCAATTTTAAGTTTAGGTAATTGTACTCATATTTATAATCTATCATCCATATTATAACTAAATTAAACATTTTGTAGGTACTATTTTACCGAAGATGCCCACCATTTCCTGCACAGTCTTTGTTGTAAGAATTACGTAATTATATAACTGAACATTCAATTATAATTTATAATAATATTGTCGATTGTCGGTTGTGTCTCTTAAAAGTTTTCGCTACGATCCGAGGACTCAGCTTTTCAATATAATAATAATAATAATTTGTCGATAAAGCTCGCACTCGGGACATCCCCTAAGTCCCCTACGGAATTCCGGGGTCTACTTAACGCTTTTACAATGCCCGGAGATTTGCAGAAACACTATAGGCACCTGTGTATTACGTGTCTATTGCATCGACGTACACAGTACATAAATTATTTACAGTGAGAGATATCCTGTCCATCGTTCACCGGGAAATAAATCTTTTCGCATAACGGAGTAGGCAAGTATATAATTAAATTATTCAAATTAAAGTGTCCAACAAGAGAGCGGTCAGCAGCGAGTTTCATCTACAGCTGAAAACACTATATTGACTGTTTTTACTGTATTGTTTTTATTTTTTAATGTTTATTTCACAATATTCGTCCGTCAGTCTCAAACAATAATAAAATGATTGTATTGCATATCACGTACACGCCTAATACGCATGTAATATAATATTATTATATGGATCGATATAAACAATTTTTTTATACTCCGAAGCTTTTCGTTTTATGCGTGCAGGTAATAAAGAACACTAATCTAAGTGTATTTCCGGTTTAAAGTAAAAATAATAAATCGTTGGCAGACGTACATTTTTATACGACATTCTTATAGCTTCGTGCAGAATCCGGAAAAGATTACGTTTGACTAATGACAAAGATTAAATAATTTTAATTTCAAAAAAAATTGGAGTCGCACTGTTATATAATACGATATATCATCTGATTACTAGAATTAGCTTGAGAGCTGCAGGACATTCATTACTATTTTTCCACCGTGTGTGATAGGGGAATTTCCATTATCCTCTTTTTCCTTTACATCGGCCTCGGCCGATATAATTTTATAATATTCTCTATTATAAAATAAAACATAGGCACCTGCAATACGCGCACAAAAGTCATCCCACTGCAGTAAAGGCGGATTGTTATAGTACAATAGGTAGGTTCTTACTATACTATTATGACGCAGAACTTTTTTTCCCTAACGGGAGGCGGATTACCCGAGGCGTACCACCGGAGGTTAATTAAAATAAGAAAATATTATGGGCATAATTACCAGCTACAACTGTATACAAAATTCATGATATTATTCATAAACTTAGTAATGTGAAAACTAATCTTTTCGACTTTCCCCAGGTAATAGAGCTTATGATATTCCTCCCAAATATACCAAAAAGTTATCCTTTAGAAAGTCTTTCGTCAACTAGACCCAAACTATTTCAATATAATGGCAACTGTGTATAAGTAAACTATTATCTTTGTAGTCTCAAATGGAAATAAAATAGTTTACAAATGGCTATTCACATAATAATTTAGCAGGTCACAATGAAAGTCCACGTCTGGTTTTTAATCGCTGTACGTTTGTTGTAATATAACTAATAACTGTGCTTTTTTTCTTTTAATTGTCTGCACCTACTTATAGCTGCCAAGTGTACATAGTTTGTAAAAAACTAACAAATACTGTGCTTTATAAAAAGTTAAAATAAATGAGATAATATTATAATGTCGCTTAGTATTTACATCTTACGGATCTGGAAGAGGCTGTAGAATCAGAATTTTCAATAAGTCGGCAAAGTCTTGTTCGGTCAACGAGGATGAAAAGCGTGCGATACAATTTGTGGAAAGGCGGATAAGACAAAGTTTGACCTATTGCTGTTAATTTATTTTTTACCATATTATGTAAATTAAGTAAGCTTTGACCACCACTGTTTAGGCATTATTGAGTATATATATATAATATAATATAAGCATATTATATAATGTATTTTTTTGATGATTTTTTTTAATTGTCTGGTTATCATCGTAGAATAAACGAGGCAACCGAGGTGGAAGTAAATAGTAATACCATCGTGGTTCCAACCTCAGTTGCGATATCACACAGAAAAAAAGTTTTAAAAAAAGGTGTTCATATCAATAAGTGTAATCTGTATTATTATACGTATGCATTAGTTATGAATCTACGTAATCATTAAAGGATGACATTTAATGTACTAAAATTGGTTTAGTATAACAAGCTTTATACATTTTTAAATTATATACTTATAATGATATTCCCTATAATATGGTATTAAATATGCCTATAAAACATGCACTATAATATAAAAAAAAAATATGTGTTAATAAAACTGTTTAAAAACATAAAATAGACATAAAACATTTTAACATTAAAATATAATAAAAACAAATACCTAAATATTTAGATTTATATATTAATAAAAATTAAATAATTACAAATTTCACAAAATATTAAAATCCTCTTATACGAGCCTACTAATTAGCTGCTTATAGTATTCGATAGACTATCCCACAATAATATTCGAGAATTGGGCGTCGGAGTATGCGGCTTTGGGTGGCGGTTGTGGGTAGTGGTGGGTGGCTCTGCTAGAATAATCTCTATTTTATCCAACTATAATATAACATCTCGTAATATAATATTATAATACGGCCTACCTACGTCGTATAAAATATTGTGTTCATCACCTCCTCGAACGGATAGTATTTTAAATTTTAAATCTCTTCGACAGATGATATTATTTCATTCCATATACCTATTCAGCATATTCGTAACCTAACTGAATCCACGTGTGTCGGGAACGAGATGATTATAATAATAATAATATAATCCTAGCAAATCAGTGAAATGCGATTTTCAGCTTATCGTCTATACTGAGTCGTGTAGTATACACATGTATGATGTATATAGGTTAGGTTAGGTGCTCGACATTCGTAATAAAGAGGTATAAATGTGTATTTTACATTTCAAATACAGTGCCGATATTATGCACCTACGTTTTTTCCGGTTTCTTTTCATTCAGGAATTTATCCCTAAAATAAAGTTTAATATTATAATAATATAATATATTATTATTATGATTACAATATCAGTTTACACGACTTATAACTATAGGTACCTACTTTCAAACTAACTAGTGAATAGCATGATTTCGGGTCGGTATTATGCGATTAGAGCAAAAAAAATTATCACACCACTATATATTTATTATATACCTAATATTGTTCAATATCATTTTTTGTGAACTGACCGAGGTAACCACAAATCGTTTTTTTTTTTTTTGTTATTAAAAATATTCAATAAAAGGAATTACTATATACTATAGATTATAGGTGCATACCTTACGGACATGAATATAGACGAAATCTGGATAGGTAAATGTTTCTGGCGTTGGTGGTAGGTATATCATACGTGGTAAATATTGTAATTAATTGTAGGTACCTATACTATATTTAACTTTGTAATTGTTTTAACAAAAATGCTTTGAGCCAGCGGAATAGGCTGCTATTCAAATATTTACAACAATTATTACTTACAAGAAACGACAGCTGGTCTAGTTATCAACACTGTATAATTTTATATTATATTGGTGGGTGGTGTAACCCTGCACCACCTGCGAGGGTATAATTTCATCTCAGGAAATTACTTTAATGGGTGAATCTCGCATAATTACCCCCGACCAAAGAAATAAATTATTATCATTTAAGAAAATCAACGACTATTATACTATAATAATTTGAAATATCAAAACAAGGTTTTCTTGTTTTATTTGAACAAAATATGCTAATGTATCCAAATATTGCTGTTTTCGTCGGTGCCGTCTCTTAAATTAAAGTTATAGAAATTTCTATTTTTTTGGTGGTGGATAATGTTCGTGTTTGAGCGTAATATCGGAAGTAATGCACCACCTGCGAATATCAATCATCTATTATATACTATCGTTTTATACGTATTTAGTACGGTGTTGTGATGTCTTTTCATCGGGAAAAAAAAGCATTCGCGTGGGGATGTCGTGCAGTGGGCTGCAACTATACAGCAGACCAGGAATCGATGATGGACGCCGATTGAAAGTCGTTCGGTACGATTATAATATCGCTTCAATATTGTGACGTATTATTTTAATAATAGCGATGATACGTTGAATCGATAAGTCGTACGATGCTACATAACATGCATTGTATATTTGTATTAGTCCTCACCGACACGCACCGAGCTCAATAATATCGTCGTAGTGCAATATTATTAGGTATATCCGAGGCCGTCGATTATGGGGTGCAAGTGGGTGACGCGTGTCACTACCCCCTCCCAGGAAGATGTAAAATTTAATTTTACCTACTTTTAGTCACGAGTAATGGCACTCTATATTTTACTGTCAACGATAGGTACTTTTGAAGACAATAGAAGTGTATGAGTTAGGTGGATGGGCATCGTTGATGGGTAGAAAAGTTCAACATGACTTTGAGTTTATTGAATCGACACACACCTTGAAACTGGGATGACTCCATAATATAACGCTTTCAACACAAAAATATGTTGTCAAAATCATATATAGATACAATCTAAGAGGTTAAAAATATGTTTTTCAATAAATATTTTACATAACCTATTGAGTATAAAATATGAACATATTTAGTAAGTAGGTAAAGTACCCATAGTTTTAATTTATTGGCTTGATTATGTTAATAAAAAATATGTATGCCGGGCCGTTTAAACATTATTAGTTTTTTTTTCATTATATTATTTGTTGTACATATTATTGTGACCATAATAGTCATTAACACAAGATTTTACTTTCTATTTTTTAGGATTAATTCGTCCGGAAATGTGTCTTTATCTGGCATAATTATTTTGATGTTTCAGTGACAATATACCAAAAGGCCAACCCATCGTTTAGTGCGAGATAATTCGGCTAATTAGGAGACTAAATAGACTTTACAGTACCTAAAATACCTACGCACAATGACATTATAATATACTTTATAGTGTATACCATTCAGAACATCCATTGTTTATTTTGTCAGAATCAATATTGGACATTTAATCGTTAATTACTATGTTTGACATTGTCCGTCGAAACATTTGAACACCGGCAACTACATAATAATATAGATATACTTATCTCGTTAGAATGCAAACAAAATAATTTGTTTTAAATAAAAAAGGTCAAGGCGGGAACATACCCTCATACCCCCCACCCCACCCCCTTAAATACGCCACTTAGTCATGCCTATATAGCTGGATTCGGTTTATTAAATTATGTTCGCATAGTACGTTAACTGCAGTCACGGAACTATACGGAAGACACACGCCCTCACGTGCACCGCCGAAAAAAGTAAGCTCGGAAGCGCCTCTTAACAAGAACTATATCGCGTGTCCGGTCGGCGATTGGTCCGTATGGCGCCAATTCGGTCGCATGTGTATTTGCTGGATGTCACGTGACCAGATAGTCATAATATTATATTTTAACTGTTGTTTTAGACGGGTGGAGTGAGAGGATAGAGTTGCGACCACGATGACGGACAAAACCTTTATCTGATTATCCGTCGAAATCACTGTTATCTACTACATACGTGTACACCATCGTCGTAGATTACAATGTCACAAACGCAGTATATCAATAAGTGATAACCGGGTAAGTGTTATTGTGAACACGATTACGCTTTTCGGTGTTCGGTGCAAAAGTTGCTGCGGATGGACGAAATATTCATATAGAATAATATTAACATGCACCTGCAATTGAGTCATCGACTTTCCAAACATTTCGAAAAATATATTTTCACGACGATATCAATGTAATATATCATATCGTGTTTTTAAGATTCGTGAATTATTGCTATATCGTTGTTTTCGATTCCAGACCACAGTCGACTTAATGCGATTTATTGTGCAATACCTATATATAACGGGAGTAGTACCTACTACCGGGTGATCCATTTAACGATATGCACTCGCAATTGTTTTGAAAATACTATTAACGTTATTGAAAATTTTAAGTAGTTACAAAACAAAATAATTTATATTTTCTTACTAATTAACATCTCTTTTAATGATAAAATTCATTTTAAATTCCTTATTTCAAAGCAGAATCGTTTTTTAGAGTACTTGGGTGTATATAAGAATCGAATTTTGGGTGAATCGATTATGAGTTATAAGTATTTAAAGTTTAAATTAGCCGAGTGTTGTGGCACAGGTACTATTACTCCGCAAATTGTTGATCCACTGCTCCACTCATCTAAACTTGGAATACTTATAAGTATATAACCAAGAAACTGCTTGACCAATATTCTATTTGCTTTATTCAAAAAAGTAAAAACTCGAATAAAAGAAAACGATAAAAAAAATAATAAAAAATGTAAATTTTTTCCAAAAATGTTGTGTTATAACGAATTGAAACTTATGAGCTCTATACTCGTATAACTAAAATAATTATAAGAAATATTTTCAAAAACGTGGTTTCCGAAATGATGAGTGTTTTACATTAAATAAATCACACCCTATCGTATCGATTGTTGGAGTTCACAAGTCGTTGCAGAATCGGCACCTGCTGCATCCATATTCTTCGGATGGACGTCCAACGAACAACTCCATCCACTCATGTAGAATGAATTGTCTTCTACAAAGTGTTTTTTCGTTTAATAATATTATATTTAATATCGGTACAGGTCTATGAATGTATGTCCGATGGCCATATAATATAATATTATATAGCATCGTCTTCCTACGCGTTTTCACCCCCATTAAACCGATCGAACGTTTTCGACGTGCATGTCTTATGTGCTCGGCTCTATTATTTACCCCACGCGCGCTATCGGTAGGTATATTAAATTCCTGAGCGAAACGAACCGATTTCGTGACAGGCTCGTATAATATATTATAATAATAATAGTAAAAATAATAATAATAAAACCATGTACGCCTCGGTATATAGGTAGGTACCAACTAATACGGGATCGTAGAACGGGAGCAAAATAAAAAATGGCCCAAATCGAACTGCAATCATATAATATAATATAATATTTCACTTTAATTCGGAATGTAATGGTTCATCTGTACGTCCTTCTTATTACAGCGGAATCGCTCGGTATCAATACCGATTTTTCCCGCCAAAAAGGAGTTTCCGCTGTGTGGAGACTAAAATATTATATTGGATATATGTATGTAAGGTATACAGGACTGTTGTTATTTTCCGTGGCGAGATTATTATTTCTGTCTTATAGGGGGTCCGTTATCGAGAGGTGTTAGGCTGTATCACATAATATTATTCACGTTCCAAAAATATATATAATTTATATAGGTACTATATGAATACAGAAGTAAATATAGTTATGCAACTTGAACTTATAACTTGTACCTACTAATGTACACCCCACAAAAGAATTATTATGAAAGCCGTAAACAAACTGAAAATCGATTCGATATAACATCCCAAAACTTTGCGACTCATTTAAAATATATATTAAAGTAATATAATTTACTAAAAACCTATTTATGTCCTCAATGTACTAATAACGACCAATGACCGATGCAGTCGAGACCTTTTGTAATAATTATAATAAAAACATAAACATACATTGTCATCTCATACTTGTTAGTTCATATAGCTGCTACAAGTATTTTATGATTTATGAATGATTGTAAAATTATCTAATGCGTGTAGGCAATTATTGCCAATTATAGACCAGTTTAAAACTTAAATAAATAATTATTTATTTATAGGGCATGTTTTTTCGATACGTTTTCGAATATTTTTTTTTTTAATGAATCGTCTGAAAGTTTTCTGGCAATTAGTTACAAGATTGAAATGTAAAATTACTCGTGTTTTCCAATTTATTGTTCAAAACACGTGTTTGAAATTTATAATATTTTTTACGTTTTTATTAATTCTATACGTTGCAGGTCGTTAATAGCTTTTTTTTAAATGAAACGTTTAACTGTTGGTATTTCGGACATGATTTATTGATTTCATTTTTCCATCAAATGTTTCACATTTTTTACTGTTATTAGACAATGTCGGTGAGTGTTATAGGTACCTATTTTTTCGATGTTTTTTAAATTCCTGGTAAAAAAAATTTGGCTACAGAGATGGTTTGGATTTTTTTTTTTGTCCGACTCATATGTACACCTACTCTATAATAACGTTCCATATGTGTACGTTAAAATAATTAATTGCGTATTTTTATTTTTTTAGTAATTTGATTTAATTTAGATATTATGTATCCGATGGATATTATTATGATTACTACAGTTCAATTACAATAAAAACTAATATTAAATTGCACTTTGAAAACGAAATTTTCTACGAAATACGATTTAGAAATATATAGGGAAATAGGTCATAATATTATGTAAGTAGTTACCAATATACCTTATATTTAACCTATATAGTGTCAATATTATAGTGACTGCAGCGTGGTTAATATCTTTTGTATAAACAGTTCAGAACTGTTTATCACGGCAAATGACAACGTATCACAGAATTTTGTATACTCAATCGTGAAGGTTTTCTCTAGTAATTACATACAGCGGTTACCGATAATCATAACCACGGTTAATAAGTTATCTATCATAAATTGTTATCTAAAAGTGTAAGTACGTGACGTAGCCAGACATTTTGTATGGGGGGGGGGGGCTAAGTATACAAATACAATATATATCTTTTATTTACATTTTTTATTTTTTTATTAATCTTGATAAAATTCTAACACAGTCAGTGGGGGGCTATATACCCCTTAGCCCCCCTTGCCACGCCACTTGTATTACGTATGAGTATTTAAATTTTTGATTAATATTATATCAGTCAGTTCATATTATCATCCGTTTTGTCCTGTATCAAAGCGATTACTTTAAGCGGTGACAACTATAAGCAGCGACAAATTTTCTCAATTACGTCATAAAACAGGGTAAATGTATGATCAATCGAGTAATAGCCGCGTTGGGTTAACCTTTCCGATGTCCACGTGACCGGCAATGACTCAATAAAATACGTAGTCATTCCCAATCAAATATTATAATATTATAATTAATGTTAGAGGAGTTGGATACGAGAATTTAGGGGCGTGTTTCGTACTCTAAACTAATCAGAACTGATTTGACTTTCAACTTTCGACTTTGACAAAAATCTGTTTTGTGTCTTTATTTAATGCTCATCGTATCAATATTTATTGACGTAATATCATGATGTTATATTATATACATGTTACAATATTTAACGCCGTTAATACCACTTTTATGTCATTGTGTCAAATAAATAAAGTGAAAACTCTATATTAATGGATAAGGTGAAAAAGTGGACACATTCTTAACAACTATAGTGGACGATATTTTATTTCTGAGTGAAAATTCAAAATATTATGTAATATATTAATTTTAAACTCGTTAAGAACGGACGTTTTTAATAATGGACATTACAATCTAGTGCCAAATTTGTAATTTAACTTCTAAATCGAAACTATAAAGTAATACAAATCTAAATAGTATTTTATTTTATATTTCCATATATTATGATCGATAAAAAATGGTAAAATACAAATTAACTTTTCTCGATAATATTATTACTGTCACGTCTGATAAATGTTGAATAATAAATCATTCTTATAAATTGTAGGTAAATATTAACTTTTAGTAACACATGAGTCACACTTGAAATGTACATAATAAATATTAAATATCTATTATATGCAGCCATGCAGGTAGGTTAGCGTGGCATGTGTGAATTATAATTATTGCACATTTGTCACGTATTCACCACGATTTAACGAAATATTAGGCAAAGTTAGAGGTATATATTTCAATGTGAGTTCGAAAGTATGGTTATTATATTTTACTAGTTAGGTACTACCATGCAATATTTTTTCACTACGCTTCATCGGGACAAACCACACTGAATTGACCTAAATCTAAAAAAAGGAGTTGCCTATGAAAATGGTTAAACATAAATAAAACGCAATTTGTTATTAGGTACTATGTTTTTGTATTTCGTTCAGACAGCTACTTATATTCAAACAGCTTTCGCGGTAATATCGATATAGTTATTATATCATAAAGATCACATATTTACAGAGGTGCAGAGGTCAACGACAAACGTATTATATAATATTTAACATAATATCACGACAATTATTATTATTATTGTTATCATTCGATGTACATACGTTCCAAACGACCCTAAACCCGATTAAATATTGTTTTGCATAATTTATCGTATTAGCAAGCATCCGCATACGTACCTACCCTATTTATTGTACTATTATAACGCGAATGCCAACTGGGAATATATTATTATCAGTATTATTATTTTGTTTGTCATTGACTCGGGTGGTGTAGTAATAGTATAATAATCCACCATGTAATCATTTTGTACCGGATTTCCCTCTGCATCACCCAAATGAGTGTTATTATTATAATATCGACGTGTTATATGTGTAATCCGTTTCGAGTTTGCCGACGAAATTATGCTGTTTGAGGTTAAAAAAAAAAAATTGTTAAAATATTACAAGTACGTAAGCGATTATACAATAGAAATACATTTCGATACTGGACACAAACGAGTTAACCTTAAATTGGCGTTCTAAATTTATCTTTTAACTTTTAATGATATAAAGTCTTACCTAAAACATAATATAACATTATCACTTTAAATCAGTCTTAAAAAAATTTTATTAACACACGAATTATTTAGAAAATCCAATATCCCGAAATATATTATACCATATTATCGGTATAATAATATAAGCTTTATATAAAATTACAGTCAATAATATAGAGAGGACGATTATTTGCGGAGCTGTACCCCGTCCAAAGCACGGGCAGGACTTATCTTCACCGCATATATAATGGAGGTTATTATTAGATTTCAGCCGACGTCCCGTCAATAGATTGTCGTTATTTCAAAGGGGGTGAGTGCATGTTTTGGGGTGTTGAAATTTGCCCGCTCGATTATATCGCGGTACCCATATACGTATCTTTCGATTGAAATTTAAATGTCTATACAGAAACGTATATAATATAATATATATATATATATATATATTATATTAAATCGAATAACCGCACACACGCACACGGCACACTACCCACCTATCTATATAATAATATATTATCTATCGCTCGTGTTTACCGTATTAAGCACGGGTGATTGCCCGATGAAGTGCCGTGGTCCTCAACCCCCTGTGCGCTTTCGAGACCTATGCCTACAGCGTATTATAATATTATGCCGATGCAATATACAGCCGCTGCCTACATCTGAAAAGGCCAATTCAGGGCAACTGTAATATTATAATAATAATAATATAAATCGATAACATATTATGTGAAAGCGGCTGGATAGAGGGGGGAGGGGATTTTATAATGAGTAATGAGGCATAGATTTTGAACTGCACACGCGTTGTCCCCGCGACTATAACGTTATTGCAGGCGATCCGTTTGAGGCCGATTAAAATGCAGTTTAGTCGATTAAGTCATAACAAACTATATCATGTGGGACGGAGTGGCCTAGCGGATTAAGGTGTCGGTTGCCAGTTCGATGCCGGCCGCGGGTGGCATTTTTTCTTAGGGAAAGTCACTATGTCCGGAGAGTAGTGCCACCATACAGTATGCCCAGGTGAGGTGGCAAATACCTACGGGTGCCCACTAAAAAATCTGCCAAACCGAAACACACGTGTTTAAACTTACAGTACCCTCCCCCACAGTAAAAAGCACCCAATGGCCTAAGTAGCCGCGGGTTAATCAATAATAATAAAAAAAAAACTATATCATATTAATATCTGCCACCTGATGTATGATCGCATAGATAATATTTATATACGTGGATAGAACATCCTATGCCTAATATACACGTGGTTACTACTGCGATAGCGAACAGTCTACTATCGTTACCATAAATATTTTTATACGCGGTTATGTTATTATATAGTCGCTGAAGGTTACGATTAAGACAGTTTTTTTTCTGTCGACCCGATGTCTGTCAATTTTTGAATTAAATAACTAATAAGTGCCTACGAATTTAACAGGATTTTTAAGTCATTATTACAAAGTACAAGCTAAAATGTTAAATACATTTTTGAATAGTGGTTACACTTATTCATCATGGTTTACTATGATATTGCACCTTAATATTACGTGTAACCACTTTGGTAACTACAGTATATTCGACCACACTTAAATACAATATACATAGTTTATAATCATTGTCACTCGCAGAAATATAATATCTAAGTGCGAGGGGAGATCATGTTTGTCAATATACATAAAATATAGGTAATTTTTGTTAACTTTTGACATAACAGAATTTATTATAACCTTCTTTTTCTTTGAATTATATATCACCACTCTCGATTTGTCATATACTAATTTATTATAATAATATATTATATCTGAAAGAAATTTCCAAAGATGGGGCTATGGGTATAATACAATGTTATAACGAAACGACTACAACACATCGATATTTAAAAAACCTCAAAATATCGACGAGAACAATAATATTACTACGAAAAGACCGATTCAGCTGTTTTGGCAGAGTACGTCTGCGGTGATATTGTTCACGACTGACCACCATTCATTGCTAATTGATTTGTACGGCGAATCAACTTGAAAAAAATTGTTTGAACAAAACACATCTATGACCTCCCGTCCGACAGTAATTACAACGTTTTAATGTTTTCAAAATGTTTTTTTATGGCGCACTACGTTATTATGCGGCTTTTGTTAGAACCGTTAGAGGATGATCAAACCCCTTCCGTTCGCTGTTTTGTTTTCTTGTAATTAATTATATTTTACATTTCCGTTTTGGCCGCGTCCGAGGAGGGTGCAGGGGGGGGGGGTGAGTTTTGTTTTTAACGACTGTTTTTCGACTGAACTCAGTCGGTGCCAGTCATACTGTTAATGCAATGCACTGCACAGTAATTGCCGTTTATTCGTGTACACATAGAGTGTGCGTGATATATTTTATTATATATTGTATACCTACCCGGTCGCTGTATTTTAAAACAGTTTTACTTTATAATTCTTTATCAGATTATCCGTTTAATTAGAACGACGACGATAAACTCTTTTTTATGGGCGAATGTCGTGAAGAATAATACATTAAATAAACATTTCTACGGGTTTGTCTAAAACCATTTGACTTCCACGCAGGTAACCTTCAAAGCGGAAATCCAAACGAAAAAAGTGGGTTTATTTTTTTTTTCAAATTCAATTTTGTATCGTAATAATTTTGGCGGTAAAAATATAGGTGGGTATACCGTATACCTATACACAATAGGAGAAATATCGGGGAGGTATAATGATAATAATTATATTCGCGTAAAAATAATATACCATCTATTTTATTATGTAATATATCAATTTAATAAATTATACATCATCATTTACTACTAATTATTTATAAGCTAATTACAAAACATGATACAATATCATAACTCAAAACGTCTAATTAAAAATATCACAATATTATTAATTGTGTTCGTGAGTTAGATTATAACGAGGGAAATGACACGTATAATAACATTTGGTCAAAACGGGTCACAAAATCGATGGATTGAATTTATTTTGTAATCGTCCACGTCGGCAGAGTTCAGCCTGAATTATATTTCCCATCGTCTAAATTCTAAATTCTGAATCACAGGAAAGTATAATTTGATTCGCTAAAAATTGTGAAAATAACCATCGGCAATCAATTAATCAATCAAAAAACCTTTTCAGTTTAAATGTTATACTATGAGCATGGTATACCGCGAGTCAACACATATTGTACAATCATCACACTAGTAGGTAGGTACCTATTTCGACGATTCCATCTTCCGAGCTTGTCATTTTTGTATAAGTTTATATGCTTCAGCCTACACATCAAAACGTTATTTACTGTAACGACATAGACGCCTCTACCCGACAAATGGACGAGTGGTTATATTTATTTGATATTTTATACCTTGGTAGGTATTTATTATATTATTGTCTAGCCCCGATTGCATTTTATCCATTGTCTTTCAGTTAAATTCTTATTCTATAGATATCTACTGAATTTTATTGGTATCACACGTTTGCCGGTACTATCGTATATAAGTCACAAAATTCAAATTTTCATAATATTTAAATCGAAATTTTAACGATTTTATCGGGAGGAAAATATATAATATTATTATGATTTAACATGTCCTCTTCAAATAATTGTATAATATTAGAAACCAAGAAGAACACAATCATCTACGTAATAAATATTGACACGAAAATATTCTTAATACCAGGTGATCCATTTAAGTGTCCACACTAATTATTTTGAAAATTATTAACGAAAATAATATTTTATTATGATTTGATGTAATTTCTTATTTATGTTGTATAGTATTTTTTATCGTTATAAATTTCAAAGTTTCTTACGTTTTTGAACGACACTATACAATTTTTATTTCATATTCCGAAGCATAATATCATTTGGAGTAGGTATTTATATATTGTATAAAAATCAAGTTTCGGGAAAGCATAGTTCATTAGTTATAATTGTAAGTATTTTAAGTTCATATTATTAGACAACATTTTGCGGGGGGCTACTTGTCTGAAATTCAATCTTTGAGTAATTTAAAATATAAAATTATGTTTTGGTTTGAAATAATTATAAAACCAAAAACGAACCTGTTGTAAATATTTTTTTTATAATACCTATGATGGAATTCAACTCGGTGGCCGATGTACCTTACTACATAAATTATATTGTACGGTGTATTTGATCTAATTCTCGAATACACGATCTCGAGAGCCCTCCGAACACCTGGAGGAAGGTAATAGCTTAATTTTACTATTTTAACATCAGAATTAAATATAACTATCGACAGGAGTCGTATTTATTTGTATTTTTATTTTTAAGTTATTACACCAGTAACACTGATAGAAATTTCAGCACATTTGCAGACGGGTGCAGCGTGTTCGTTGTGGTGGGTCACGGCGTGTGGTATATCAAACACCATTTTTACCAATTTCTCAAGGGTCTAAAATGATAAGGGTTGTAATTTGCGCCTTGGACACATCGGGTATATATTAGAGTAAATGTTAGTCTCCGACGACTATGGAATGACAAAAAAAAAGTCGTGTCTAACAATAATTTTACAATAATAACCATTAACCATTAACCAAAACGATGACAAACAGAATGCAGGATTGAATAATATTGAACTGAATAATCAATAATACACCAGTTACAAATACCCAGAATTATTATTTTAATTGTAAAAATACTTATAACGCACTATGTTTTTGATTTTGTTCGGGTTTATTTAAAAATGTACTGTCATAGACCGACTAGATATCAACAATAATATTTTCATTTCATTTTTCTAGAAGTTTAAAACGAAGTTTTTTTTTAAACAAGCATTTAAGGAGGTGGTTAGTGTAGAACATGATAATTATACCACATATTTAAAGGAGTTTACCTGTCCTTGCTTCACTCGTCTTGTTTATGATATAAACGATTCGATGAAATATATATTCTGCTTATTCGATTATGAAATTTAGAAATATTGTATTTGTTATTAAAAGCACCAAAACATTTAAATTTGTTTATCAAAAAGATATTCCGAGAACAAAGTCACAATAAGTGGTACCTATTTAGAATTTCGATTTCTAACTACGCATTTTACATGACTAAATTGGCTAAGACGACGAGCCTGTTTTGAATAACTGATTAACGAACCGGCTTATATTATATTATTATATGTATATATAGGTTAGGTAATATTATTGTACTGTAATCGCCGCCATCGTTGTCCACGGGTGAAGTTCGTAATGAAAATTTGAACGTCTGATCGATGACTGCGAAGGTCTATAATAATAATAATAATAATAATAATAATAATAATAATAATACTTAGCGGCGGTCGTGCAGTGTTCGCATTTGATGCGGATGAGGGGGGGGGGGCAAACGGATTTCGAGTACGTCTGCAGCTGATCATCCATCAAAATCTAACGTCGTCGCGTATATATAGCCCGTGGTCGAGAATTCTCGCCACAGTTCGTTTATTTTTCATTTCCGCTCTGCCGTCGTCACACCCCTTGTCCCTTGCCATGTCATTACGATTGCCAGTCGTGTCAAGCACGAGGGCTCGGGGTGAGATATTATATACATTTCAGCGGTTTAAATTATAATAATGTGTCGGTAGGTACCTGCATAATACATATATTATATTTTGCGGTTCACTTCTACTGCGAGTCGGACATGACCGATAGTCACAGAAAATTATAACGTACGTAGGTGTAGGTTGGAAGGCCAGAACCGAACAACGCACAAAACTGGTTTGTGCAGCATTTAAATCTTTTTTATAATATATTATTTTTTTTTTTAAATAGCCCCTAAAGTCACGAATTCGGGCACGGGTACAGAGGACACAGATCTCTGCGTGAAAATGTTGTTACGACAAAAATACAATATATAGTACCTACATTGGGTATATAAATATAGTATATATGACATTTATAATCGTTGGTATCCATAGACATTCATAATATGTATTGGGGTGGGGCCGTGAAGACGCCCCTGGTGATTATGTCCTTTGGTCTTTGTGGCCTCGTGGACAATTTTCAGCGGAAACAGATTTAGATATACGTCAGATAAAACGATGTGAGCCTGCAGTTATGGTCATGTTTAGATTTGTATTGAAATTAATTTCACTAATTATTCTAAAAAAGAGCCCGCGGGATCACAAACGGAAGCTTTTGAAAATCACAAGACCCAAATCTCGCCGGGACAACCATTATGGGCGCTTGCAATATTTGTTTTTGGTAACCGGAAATATGGTAAAATCGATACCAATATGTCGAAGTAGATAATAGGTTTTCCGATTCAATAAAGGCGAGTTCTACGAACAGTAAAATCTAAATTGATTTTACACTATTATTTGAAGAAATTCAATATGAGAGCTCGCAGAATTCAAAAAAAAAAAATCAAATCAAAGACACTCATCTTCCAATAGCAACAATATACATCATCTGTATACGCCGCATGTATTGTAACGGTAAGAAAATAACAATATTCGAGTGGGAAACGAGCGGCAAAGTTCGGCGGTAAAAAATTTTCAATTTCCACGTGTGTATGTGTTCATTGTTTAAATAAAATATTTATATTGAAGAACGCGTATAAAAGCACATGTTTCATAGTTTTCTCGATTTTGCCGAGTAGAAGAAAACGATCATAATAATAATATTGTCTCGGGAAAAACGAAGGAGGAATGAAACAGTAAATATCACCATCGTATTTCGGGGTGCAAACATCGCATGTGCCTTTATACGGTAAAAACGGTTTATTTTCATCGTAAAAATCGTGTTAAAAATTTTTTGTTTCAGACGAGTATAATAATAATAATAATATGTAACAGTAGGTACTTCGTGAAAAATTTAAATTTCATTTGTTTTCAATAAAAATACACCTACACATACGATCGTCATGTGGACGGAAAATGGCTCTTCTGGTCGTGCGGAATATACCAAAACATAATAAATACACATTTTCGGCATAAGCCAAAGGTCAAGGCCGTATGAATGCAACCATAACTACACAGAGCTTCTCCTATCGTATTAAAACGTGCAACTACACTGGTTTTTCGAGATACTATTCACTGACGGGAAGTTAATATATTGTATATAGGTACTCGAATATATTAAACAATTAAATATTTAAGTAATATTTAAATAGTAAAATAATTAAATAGTTAACATCATCGTTATGATAGTGCCGAAAAGATCATTTCAAAATGTCAAGTACGAGTAGATACATGGTCGATAAGGTCATCGCGGAAATCTGTGATTATACTAATTATCGTTAACGTAATAATTTGTTAACATTTGGAAAATCCCTCACCAGATCTCAATAGGTAAACGTACTGCATGAAATCAAAAATAAATTTTTTCGAATATATTATTTTGGTTGGTATACGACAATAATAATATTATAATAACAATTGTCTATTGTTCTGCATTCGTTTTATCATCAAACACTATATCGACGTCGAAGCAATAAGTAGGTACTATACTATGCTCGTCGTCATTGCGATTTAACATGCGAAATTCGATAGTGTCTGTTTATATATAGACTCCGCCCACGACAATCTACACCCTAACCCTCAACGCAAAGGGCATAAACGAAGGAGACTATAAGTTATCCGCTCGATTACCTTTCGTCTGATATATACCTATAATAATAATACTCTATAGTAAACTTTCCCTGTACTAATAATTATAAGACAAGAGACCTAAAAGAGACACCTCTAAGTAGCGGACACCTCTAAATAGGGGACGTTTGCTTAGGGGGGGGGGGGGCAAACTTTAAACTTGACCTTACGAATTTAAGTGATTTTATTGTAATAATAATAATATTGCAACACCGCGACTACTGTTAAACACCTATTGACTGAATTCCTCCTCACAAAAAACGCCAGAGACAAACTGATGCTCCCCAACAATCCTTGTGAAATACTAGCGCCAAATACAAAGAGAACATCGTATCAACATAGTTGAGGCGTATTTTTAAATAAAAAACAATAATAATAATAATAATAATAATTATAGTGTTTATATTGAACCATTTGATTCCCAGAGCTATGGATTGTCACTGTCCCGAAGGTCGGTAAAAATATAGTATGACGTTAAATTTTTATTTTTATCAGTTACAGACAGATGTCTTAATTTCGTATTCGTTTCGCCAAATCGATATGGGAATCGCTAAAAGTCGACTTTATATTTGCTGCACTACTAAAATGTCAATCAAAATATTTACGACCCGAATGTACATTATTGCTTTCTGATTGTCAACAAATTATATGATATTGGAATAATAAAAAATTTTGACGTAAAGCATTCGACGACGTACAGTTATAGTCGTTTGATTGATATCCATAAAAAAAGTTCACCGTGTGCACATAATAAAAAATGTCGTTTCCAAAGGTCCTTATTTTAAATTTAAATAAGAAAAAACTGTTTTCTAAACGGCCGCGTTGTATTGACACGAATGATTAGGAGGCGATTTATTTATTCAGTCGTTTTCTTGTAAAAAATGTTACTGACGAACTAATAAGGTAGATATTGATTTGGCGTTAACATTGCAGTTTGAAAATAAAGAAAAGAAAAGTGACACGGACTATAATATTTGGAAATCTCTAGGGAAAAATTGAAACGGTCGTCAAAATAAAAACTTGGAATTAGATTTTGTTATATAATTGTATAAATAGTCGAACAAGAATAGCAATCGCGTATGGAAAACTCAAACTTGTTTTAAAAAATATTTCTCTTACATAATTTTATGACTTTAAAAAATAACATTTTTGAAAATAATTTATGTTTTCACTTTAAAAAAAAAAATTGTGTAAAAAATATATATATCCGAAAACGTTTAAAGTTTTTTCAATAACGAGTGTCTTACGTTAAATAGATCACCCGGTGAATGGTATCTATATATATATATATATCTTAATATTCTAAACTTAAACGAAAAAATGTTTGCCGCAGTAATACAGCTCACCACACTATTAATATTGACACGAAAACCATTTTGAGAATTTACAAAAATGTACCTATATAAAGTAAAAAATAAGTATAGTAAATAGTCAACAATAAGTAGCTACTGATAATATAAATTATACATATTTTATGTATAAGTATATCACATAATATTATGTTATATCATATTTAATTTGAAAATTCACTATAGTAATATAACTGCATTGTAATCGATCGCGCATAAAACAAAAAAATAAACATCATCGATCGATTGTTCTCCACTTCAAGGAATAAATGACGTCAATCACGTCATATTCGGTGTTTATTCATGTTGGTTAATTCATTCATGTAGGTTAATATATATAATATGGTAAATAAAATATGATAATATGGTAATATGATAATATGGTTAAGGCAGTGAATGTCGAATATTAATAAATTCGTTAAACTGTATTATTATTTCTTTAAATCACTTAAATTATCAAAAACTTTTTCAGCTGAATGCGCATAAGGAAGCAGTTACATTTTTAAATAAGTAATGCGACGTTTCAAAAATGTCGTCGAATGTGAATATATATATACACGAGGAGAACAATGAATTGTAAAATCTGTCGAATCGCAAACAAAAACGGAATTTAATTTATGAAACTCGTGTGTGCTCAATCAAAATAATACATAGGTACCAGATGTACAGTAAATATTAATTTACTTATTAAAATTAATTTTAATTCTCTGTCGTGATGTTTACACAAAATCGACATTACCGTATATTATTATTGTATTATTTCCAGTATCGATTCACACGAGTTTGATATTTTATATTTCAAAATTTTAAATAATTCCATTTACATAGATCATATGAAATTAAACTAAATGAGAGAAAAAATGAAAAAAAAAAGAAAAATTAGGAAATCTCTTTTCATATTATCATTATTGTAGTGTTTGACACGAGTGTGTTGACAATACTTGGATATCTACTGAGTAGATTCTACTCTCGATAAAATAAAATATAATGCATATACCTAATTATTAATAAAATATATGATCATTTTTTATCCCAAGTCTGATCACCATACCCATTCGCATGTCCCCAACCATTCACTCTCTATTTCACCCGTTCAAAATGTCGCAAAAGTCTAAACGTTTTTCACTCCTGTCTTCTAAATCACCGAAATCCTCCAGTCACTATTACCACTATCCCTGGTGATCTTCAAAGGAGTATAAAACGTAATTGGTCATTAGTCAAATTCGACTTCCTACTAGGTACCCAAAGTCCTATCGACTGGATGGCCTCTTCAACAAGTCGCCAAATCATGTCTCTCCGTCGCACTTTACTTGTATATCACTCATTGTTAATCTATCTAATACCTAATACTGATTATGTAGTAAATGTTAAAACAAATATAGGTAAGTATATGTTTAATATAATAATATGTTTTGTTCATAATCCACCAGAACGCGTAATAAAATATAGTCATCATTAAAATGTCTAAATGCGTACGATGATAGCTCCTCAGTCCTCGATGGCTGCTGTTTTATATTTATTTTTTTCTACCTCGAACACGCTATAATATTACATAATAATACGCATTATACATAGCGGATGTATGGTGGATTTTGAATAATTAATTATTCAATATATTATTATGCTATCCGTGTATACACATTATAATATACCGCCGAATGGACGTTAATCACTGTGCACATTATTTTAATAGGTGCAGTTTTTTTCAACGTTCGTTAAAAAACAGCATAATAATAATAACATCGCAAAGCCGTGACCTCATTGGGTGAATAAAAAATAATAACGAAAACGTATTGCGTTTATCTATACCTAAATAATCGTTTCGTTCATAATATTATGTTAGCTGGTACTGAAAAATAGATAGTTGTAGGTGTGAATGCGTATATTCACTGGTATAGGTATATTGGTACCGATATTATAACACACACGAGTGATTGTTGTACCAAAAAACATTGCAGATCATTATCTCGTCAATTATTAAAATCTTTGAAAAAATTCTTTTTTCCCAGTCGCAGTTTTTATCGGTATTATAATTTAAGTGCTAATAATTTGTTTAATGACAACATTTTTAATTTCATAATGTGCCAAAGCAGAATATTTTTCTGAGTAGGTACTTTGATGTCTAAAAATCGAATTTTGGACAAGTAGTTTTTGAATTATAATATACTTATAAGTATTTAAGGTTTAGATAAGCGGAGTGGAGTGGGACTTAAGGGTATGTACCCAACTATCCCACAAAATGTTGATCTACTAGGTACTATGATAATTTAAACTGAAGATAATTATATATTTATAACTACATGTCAAAAATTTGATTTTTATATAATATCGTAAAACTATGAATTCTGCTTCAGAATATGAAATTAAAAAGTAAAAACTAATGTTGACAAAGAAAAAACAAAAAAATTTAAATTAATATCGATAAGTAGGTAGATAATTAAAAATGTATTTTATTTATTTTATAAAAAATAAAATAAAAATTGTTTTCAAAAATATTTATAGTTTTTAAAATAATGAGTGTTCTTTGATGTTTTACTCAGCCTGTATATATTATATATTGTAATTTATTTATTTTTATTTATATCGGTGGGCATATATTATTATAGTGTATATTATATATTATATGTATAGTGTTAATTATTTTATATTTATATATTCAGATAACCAAATAACCTAATAATGTGATTAAAAAAAAGGCTAAACAAGTGTCTGTAAAAATATACCTACAGAAAATAGAGTTTTGGGAAATTAATTTTTCGTTTACTAAATATACTGTAAGATTTTCAATCAGTAACACAAGACATATAATATTAAATTAATAAATTCAATATTATTTAATATTATCAATGCAGTGGTATTAAAAGGTAAATATATTAAAATATAGTTCGGTTAGTAAGTTTGTAATAATAATACTATCGTCGCTATCGGAAGGTGTTAGCGTACGTTTGTTCGAACCGTTCGACAATTTATATTCGACTGACATCCGAGTGGTTGAATATTTCAAAAGAAAACAATGAACCCGCGAGACGGTGTCAGCAGTATAATAATATATTTTAAATGCTCCAACGATTTATCATAAACGCAACGTGTGCAAGTGGGCGATTATTATTTAAATAGTATAATAATCTGATACCTTTTACAACGCGATTCCCGAGAACGTATATATATTACACGGGTCTTATAAAAATCCTATGAATATTGTGCTATACAGTGCAACACACAATATTATATTATACATTGCCCGACGTATTAAACACACATGCTCGGAGTCTTAGTAATTTTAGTTATAGTAATATATAGTCATTAACCCATCTCCTACACTTAGGCGCGAATCCAGTGGGGTTGGGGATGAGGGGCTCAGGAGCTTTATTCCCTCCTTTGGAAATTGTACATATTATTATTATGTTATGAATTTATTTATATTACGCCATAAAATACATAAATTTAAAATATAAATCATATTATTGATATTGTCATCAAATGGTATACCTAATGGTATATTCTATTATGCGATTATGCATATATTAAGACAATAATTGTATGTTTTTCTTAAAAAAATTTAGCTCCCCAATTTCAGATATCTAAATTTGCGACTGATCCTATACATAATATGGTTCGTTATAGATATTTACCTCGGAAAGCCAACTCAAATACTTACTCACATGTAATAAAAATTTGCCGACGATTAATATAATATCGTTTATCTGTAATCCGTACTTGGAATTGTTCATCGAGTAGTTAATCGAAAGGATTATCAAACAATATAGCCTAAAATAAAAAATATTGCGTATCACTACAGACTCTTAGTTTTGACTCCTTTCAACTTATCAACATCGTTTTAATTGAGTGACAAAAGGTGGTCACCAAGAAGATTTATAAAACTAAAATGATGCAACATTATATTTTTCCAGTTTAAAATATAATGACAAAACAAATTAATTGTGATATCTTTGATACTTGGTCACGTTACCAGTCTCAAGTGTTTCAACAACATCAAATAAACGCGTATTTTCCCGACATAAAGATAATGAAAACTTATTCAAAGAGTTCTATTCGAGAGGTAAAAGTCAAGGACCAAATAATATATTTAGAGTATATATCATAACTCTTAGAGCTAATAACTCAAATGAACTGTTGACAAATTTACGGACGACAGTTTAAAAAAAAAAAGTTATTTAAAAACAAACCTTATTTAATCGTATTTTATGATCGTTTGATTTCTATTTACCACCCCCTCCTCAAATGCGGTTGTCCGTCCATTTTCAGGAAACGAATTCATTCGATAAAAAGTGATTTTTATTCGTAGATCATATATAATATTGACTCAGCGGTTCTCAGACTGTGGTATACGGTATACCGTATCGCCTATGGTTCGCAGAAGGGTACACAGTAGTACGCGAAAGGCGGAAAATGTGTACGGAAAATTAATGAATTAATACTTTTACTTAAGTTCGTACCGATCTAATATCGTTTTACGCTTTGTGTAAGTATAATAAAAACTGTTAAATGTATACCTAAATTATTATTTTTTAAACATTAGGTGCTATTGTTAAAAATATACCTATTGCAATCATTTTGAATAGTTCTATTTTTGTTAATTATAGTGGTACGTGACCGATACATAATACTACACATGAGTGAAAAAAGTGAAAAAAGTTTGAGAACCTCTGAGATTATGCAGCGTAATATACTTAGGTCATTATCGGATTTAATAACAAATCGCTTATAATAACAGCTGACGGATAATAACGAAAATAAAAAACCACCTCGTGCAGAGGTGCAGATAAAACCGACAGTTATATTTTATGTCAGCCGACACGACGTGCACATCGCGAACATAAAAAAAAGTTATTTTGTGATTTTTCTCTGCTGTATGACGCAAAAACCGCGAGTATTAGACGATCTATACTGTAACCATATATTATTATTACCAATCCCTTTCGATGTTCTGACCGAGCCGAATGCGCACCTAAATATATAGTAATGAAATTAATGATTAACAATAGTGTAGTTTATAATCGGTAGTTTTATTATTACAAGGTATAAATAATATGGTTGATAACATAATATCATCATAGGTAATAATAATATTGGTTCTACTGGAGCATGTTTGTATGCAATGGTTATGATTTATGATGCATTTGCGAATGAAATGATTAAAATATTTCGATCTGCAGAACGGGATAATGAGGTATAATAATAATAATAATCATACATTTGTTATTAACCAAAGTATAACCGTAATTTTGTTATTTACTGCCATCGCATAAAGCAACAACAACAACAAACTTTCTGAAAACTAAGGAGGGTCTTTAAACAAGTATTTAAATATTTAATAACTATTTATGTATACGAAGTATTTTTTTATTTATTTTTTTTATTAGCCTTCAGTCATCGACTATTATGAACAATTACAATATAAATGGCATATGAAATTAATGATGTTATAGTTAGCCTAAACAAAATGTATACAGTATACGAAGTATATTCATCGACAGAATCGGTTCGTCCACCGAAACTTATAGTTTCTTCATCACCATGCACAATTAAAACTTAATTTTCGTTGGTTGGTTGAAAAACTAAAACGTTCGCTTCCAAAGTAAGCACTTTTGGAATAATCAATAAATTATGTTTAAAAATCTAATCGATGTTGATGATTTTGCCCTACAATAATTTAATATTATAACGTCTGTTCTCGGCAATGTGACTATTTTCAATTTCTCGACAGTTTCGTTTCAATCTCATCGTTTGTTATTCGTTTATCTCCCTCGTCCGTCCAAATAGTATTTTTGGCCACATTATATCCGTCATTATGTTCCGACCAAAAAAGTCCACCTCAACCCTATTTATTTGGAACTTTTTACCGTCGGATTGTGTTTTTCCGATATATTCAACCGGTTTTTTCTTTAGTTCGACTACTCATGCTTGACATGCGTTTTGTTGTTTCACGTGCTACCGATCACTATAATTTATGTACATAATATTATTATAAACTGCAGAATCCATCTCCGTCGAATCACGCACAATCGAAAGCATGGTAATATTATATATATAGTCGTTGAACATAAATTAATACACCGTCGAATAGTAGGACCACAAGTATTAATTTTAATTTTGTCGAGTTGTTAAACCAAATAAATTGGTTCAGAAAAAAACGAAAATAATAATTATTATAACACGTGCAACATTACGGCGGCAATAATAATAATAATAATAATTAGTAATAAATTATAATAATATACGTCCCTCGGACCGTCGGACGAAAATTAGGACACTGTTTAAAAGTTAAAAACCGTAAAACTACACTCCGATAAAAAAAATTCGTCTGCAGAAAGTTTTTCCGAAGAGGTCATCCGTCGGTGTGCGCGAAAAAATGAATGGAAAATCGAGTTCAGACTTGTATAAATAATATTATTATTAACTCGGCGCGGGCCGTATAAAATTGCGTGCATAATAATATTATACGAAAATATGACAAACGTTCGGTCTATATTATTAACGGGTAGCTGACGGTGTGAATACACTAAAATATACTTTATATAAATATTTATTAATAATATATTCCTTCGCTTTATTATAATAGTGCTTATGTTATATTCTAATAATATTATACAGGTCCGTCGGTGTACGTCTACCTAGGGAATACTATACGATCGTGTCCGACGAAGACGTGTCCTGCGAATTAAAAAAAAAAATCCTCGTACCGTTCCCCTTGGCAAAAATACTTAATATTATTATCGTCACGTGGGTCGTGTAGTTTGTTATTAAAATATTTTGATTATGCATTCCGGTCGAACGAGTATCCGCGGCACAAGAAGTATAGTATTAAAATAGCAAATTATAGTAATTAAAACAAAATATTAGTGATGCTGGGCGATGCCAAACATTTTTTGATTTCGACACCTACTCGATACGTTATAATATTATTTAAAAACGTATTAATTATTATCGACTGCTGCTGATTCTTTGACGATCAATTTTCTAGATTTATCGTATACATCACGTCAGTATCGTTGGAATACTGTGCTAACCTATATCCGTTACCTCCACGTCCTATACGGGGACGATTGAACAGGGTACGTATTAAAATATTATATATGCGATACACGTCTGATATAGTATGAGGTTTAACTTTAAAGACTATGCTCATAATACTAGAAGGACAGACGATGCCAATTATTAGGTACTTAAAGTTTTTGCTCAAAATCCAACGTACCATAACCTAAAATCAACACATTATAATATAATATATTCGATCTCCCACTCACTTTCAACAAAAACAGTAAATTAGTACAACCAGTGTGCAGAAGAATTGGTAAACCATCGAAAAGTTTAAACAATTGGGGACATTGTAAAAGATCTTTTGAATAGATCCTTTGCAAAATATAACTAAAAATTTACATTTACAAACTTCAATATGTACAAAAAATTAATTATGACCGACAAATACCTACTTAAGTAGTAATTACTGCAACAGCACTATTAAAGCATCGATCTACACATAAACTAAAAAATAAAATATTATAAAATTATAAGTAAAGAGTATAAAATTATAAATGCCATTTAGCCATATAAAATGTAAAAAAACAATGAACAACTCGACAGTTGCACATTTTTTTCTGATTCATTAAGCAAGTTTAATCAATAACGAAAACGAAAATTTCTCAAAATTATAGATAATACGAAATCATAAATCATTTATAAACGCGGTACTGGTACCGAAATAATATACCAAGTACCACTGAAGACGGCAATTTTGTTGTTGCACATAACATAATATCGCCCAAAACGGTTATACCTATTATACACCTATAGATATACTCGAAGTAGCATGATACCGCAGTAGAGGTTTGAGATAATGAATATAAATCGCTAGGAGGGACACACTGAGGTCTGAGACGTTATATAATATATACCGCACATTTACCCGAGTGATATATATCAACTGCACTGCTGATTTATAACAGACGGATAGTGGCGGTTATGTTAGGTTCTCACCGAAACGGCCATTTATCGTCGTGCTGTGTGTCACGGTACATCATTTTTTCCACCTCGGCGGCCCACCCGAAAATATATGAAAAATAATGTTGTTATTCAATCGGGTAAATGTCAGGACGACGATTACGTTTCGCTGCAATTTATATTCTAGCGAAAATAAAAATACTTTAAGAAAAACCCACCTACCAAATTATTATGCTCTTTTCGCTAATTTCATAATTTATTGTGTATAATAATTAATATTGAAATATTTTAATTATATTACTGTTTTAATTACTGTCAAACGGTTTTCATTGGTTTATTGATTTATATAATATTGTGGTTGAAATAAAAAACAACAAGCCAAAAAAACGACTGAAATTTTCAAAAACATATTCTTATTACCTCCCTCCCCATCTCGATCGAAATAAAAAACGCGTTTGAAGTCACATGGACGACGGAAATTTTATGACCAGTCTTTTTTTTACATTGTTATTACATTTGTCAACCTAACCTGATCATCAACTCTAAAAATGCCTCTTCGACATAACATAATTCATGACTTTAAAATTTTGAGCCAAAATACGATTTAAAGCCGTCAACCCAGATGTTTCCTAGGCCATCAAACGTTTTATTTATGTATATCGAAGTTCATTTTATTGTCACGGTAAGTTAATTTTATTCCTAATAGACAAATTAAAAATATATCCCATTTTGTAAAAAAATACATTTATAAAAATATTAATAATACCTAGTCCGAAATATTAAATACCTATATTAATTCATAAATAATAATTTATAATAATAGTTATATATCACAGAATATATTATATACCTATAATATTATAAACAGAAAAGTTATAGGGATAACCGCGTTATTAATAAAAGAAAAATATTACTTATTATTTTTTTTTTCCATTCTTTCATTTGTGAAATTACAGCGATAATTTGGCCCGTCTATGCAAATAATGCAAACCCGTAGTAGCGTAGTTTTGATCGTATTTACTATTAACTTATTTAAATAAACGAACAAGCTAAAACATTTCGGGATGTAATTTATTTTAATACATACATTTGTTTAAAAATTATAAGTAATTTATTGAATTACTGTTATTTGTTAGTTAAAAAAAAAATGGAAGGTATATAGGTCGTACATAAGTTTTATATAAAAAAAAAAAGTAACTGATTTTTAACTAAGTTCAGTTTTCTAATTAGCTTGTAGCTTTTAAAAGTTAAAAAAATAATTAAAGGTAACTTTTAACTTTAAACTTAACTTACATTTTTCTATATTTACTTAACTTAACGAGTTCACATATATAGTTAACTTTGTCAGACTAGGTCAGATCGACTGTGGAGACTTATACGGATTCGGATTTTAACCAATAGAGATAACTATTATCTTACTAATTGTTTCTACTCTGCGATTTGACGAAATGTTCGAAATGAACCAAAATCCCGTTTACTTTGTTTTTACCATCAATTTTTTTTTGTCCTCGTAGATTGTGTATATTTTTTTTTAATCGTACTGCGTTCCGAATCATTACTATAGGGCCTGGACAAAGTGCATAATTTTTGGAGTGCTCTAGGACAATCGATTCCAAGTGAATTATTCGTTTTACGTAGGTAAGTGGTAACTGATATATCATGTCCTCCAAAGGCATTGATATATATATATGTCGCATCCACATAGTGAAACCACTCATTTCATGAACTGGATATCCAGTTAGTGAAATTTGTCCAGATCATCAATTTTGACGAAAATACATTATATGGACATTGGACATCCATTTCATGAAATGGACATTACCTATTTTGTGTACTTTGTGTAATTGTTGTAAAACAAAATTGTTATGTTATGTAGCAATAAATAATTATATTATATCATAGTATAGTATAGTATAGTCAATTATAGTCAATAAATTATATCATATTGCATTATTTTATTTTTCATAAATAATTATAACTATACTTTTATATATTGTTTTATGAACAAAAATATACCAACTACATTATATTACATTACAAATATTTTTATTTTATTTTTTACGATTGATTATGACATTGACTGTTACAAAGCATACTTTTCAATATCAATAAAGATAATAATAATTTGTCCATGATCTATATTATACGAGGCTATTAGAGAGATTTAATTTCGGTAATTCCACATCCGATATTCAAAAAATTCCGTTGTTCAAAAAATAACATTTAGTGAGTGTTTGTGTATAACACAGTTAATATTGTGCTTGCATTGCTATTGTCCAAAAATATTATAGAGTGACAATGGCCGTGAATTTGTAAATTCAGTAAAAACGAACTTTAAGACCTTTGGCCAGAATGTGTTATCGTACATGGTCACTCTAGACATAACGCAAAAATCCTTGCCAATCAAGTAGGTGTGCTTGTTTTAAAAATAATATGCA
>NC_042493.1:1122903-1128301 GCF_005508785.2 Acyrthosiphon pisum | reverse complement strand
TACTATGATATAATATAATTATTTATTACTACATAACATAACAATTTCCGTTTTACAACAATTACACAAAGTACACAAAATAGGTAATGTCCATTTCATGAAATGGATGTCCATATAATGTATTTTCGTCAAAATTCACGATCTGGACAAATTTCACTATCTGGATATCCAGTTCATGAAATGAGTGGTTTCACTATATGGATGCGACATATATATAGGCTTTTTTGATTATTTCTAGATAATTTTTCGATACATTTTAGGGCACTTCATTCCGGATCCTGAACGTATAACGTATATAGGTATCGATGTGCTGTGATAACTCACAACATATTATATTATATTATGATCGTTTTCGTCTCAATCGTGTCACGTGTACCATAGAATAACATACACTGCACAGACACACAGAAGCAGACGGGTCGTGTACGCCCACGTAAATACATAATATTATTATAATATATTGTGGAAGGGTAAAATAATGAAAAAATATAACCCAAACACGCGCATTATTCATGTAAACGGACTTTTTAGGACGGCACGCCGCAACAACATTGATGGATGGGCGCTCGGACCCTCTCGAGAATTAAACTTTGCGTGGGTCCTCCACGTCGGCCCTGACGATTGTATACCGGGAATACCGTGGTCTTGCAGTATTTATGTATATATAGATTTTACACACCGTCGTGAAGGTCTACGTCGTCCCCGGTGGCGTCTGCACGTCTGCACGTCACACACGAATAGGTACTTCTACCACCAAGTCGGTATAATAATAATATTATGTTGTATAAAGTATTTGAGTAAAAGTTTTTTTTCGGAATTGGTATTCGAAAACTGTTTTTACTACTGAGTGTATGTATTTTGCAAACGTATTCCATCTATCAAAAGGCGTTTAATACGTTTAAAATAGTTACTCTGTGTTTTACTGTATGTTATTGAATACAAGCCTACCCACTGTTATTGCCTTCGAACATTTTTTACACCATTAAAAATAATATTCGGAATTACTGCACCGGGTGACCCTTATTGTTGGTAATAAAATTAGACTTAAGTTAATACGACTTAAATTTAGTTTTCTTTTAATCGTTTCAAAATACTTTTTTCCTTCTTTGACTTATTTATATTGACGTCTTTAATTAATAATCACCTTCCGCATAAATATATAGAGATATATAGAGATATATAAATTAGAGTAAAAATCAACTAGTTGAATAATTGTAAGATTTTTTCACTTGATCTGTTACCGATGACAGGTGGGCACGGTTATAGTTTATGAGAAAATCGAACCTTTTTCATGTTAGCGCCAACGAACAGGACCTTCTTCCCCCTTTACTGATTTACCAGTCCGTCGGAATTTCGTACTGCTAAATTGATAGGTCGTTTTGAACAGGCAAAAGGGTTAGGTATCGTTTATTCTGCGATAAACTTTTACATTTTGATATTATTAAATGAAGCGAAAGGCGAACGCGGGTTCACATTTCATACGCACTGCTGTGTGGCCGTTTGTTGAGCAAAAAAAAGTAGACACGTTATTCCCACGAGGATATAAAAACAAGATGATACGTAAATTATATAATATTTTATTCGTATGACACATAATAGGTGTAAGTTCGTGTGTAATAATAATAATAATAATTATATGAATAAATAAACGTGAAATAGATTTTATATTATTATGACGTACATTTTAGTGTCTCGGGAAATTGTAATACGAATAATATTATATTAGTTATTACAGTTAAACGCTCAACGGACCAACAATTATAATTGTTTTTCAGCAGTTGGCGATCGTCTTGTGCTGTGGTTTGCGGATCGAAAACGTCTTCTGTCCTCGACTTGCGTTTAATTTGTTCGACGTATAAAATTATAATACAGACGAACGCTAATATTTGTGGTGCGGTTGTAGAATTTAAGTCATAAATGTACAACAATCGTTATCATAACTATTTATTTTGCCCAAATATTATGATTAAGTTGTTTCCCATTTTCGCCAAATAATAATAATTAAAATATATTCTATTCACCCACGTTTTTTGCACATTCAATACATTTTGGGAAGAACTGTCTTAAAATAAGTTAAATAAGCCATTTATTCAGATAGTTGCACCACGAGAGGCTTCGATAAATTACTCTCCAAAAAGTTATCGTGTTTGCGTACATTATAAAATAGTTATCATATTACAATATGATCGTTAAATATAATTTATCCATTGGTTGAAACTTCAAAATTTGTAAATCAGATATACATTAATATACATTAGTGTATTTATTACTCAGAGCAGCATAATATTATCAAACATCGATCATTTTGAGACACATGCTTCTCGAAATGTTTAACGTGAAACTGTGGCCGAAAATAATGTCTTAATTATTATTATTATTGTTAGTCGAAAAGAGGAAACTACTTCTTCATATTTGGGTGAAAGTATTACTGCCCACACGTTGTTACGGGTGCGTGGGTGTCGGTAGGGCGTATTTGAATTATAAAAAACAACGATAACAGGTGTCAATAACAGCTATAAGTGCTCGAGGATTACACAATGTCGCGTTCAACGATTTCCTCGAGTACCTACCCCGAAAATTACAAGAAAATTGAAAAAATAATAACCAGTATTATTATAGATGGACCGCGCGATGTAGGAACCATCTGCGTTTTTCAATTTCTAATCTATATGTATATACTAAAGGAGCCGCACGAAAGTATTTCTTAGTTATTTTATTGCCCAATGAAACACGCTCATGCACCCATCGTTATCGCCAATACGATTCGCTCCACTCGGTAAAACAAAACATTTAACGCTCACACTGAACAGGGTGAGATTATATATTATATTATATGAAAGAAACATTGAGAACAACGTTCCAGTTGGAAATCTGCGTATTAATATGGACTAGTGTTCTAGTCTGATAAGTACCTACAAAAAATATTTGATACCGCAGCCAGTTTCGGGCCAGTTACTTTTCATTAATTCAAAATAACCGCACCTTACCGTACACATTATAACGAATTACGCCTGCGAGTCTTTTTGATAATATTTTACTAAAAAAAACATTTTACATATGCCTACCCATTCCGATTTCGTGTTCGGAACGTATAAATCGTAATACGTAACGATTTTTACAGTAAATACTAAGGTTGGCAGTATTGAAATCGAATACCAGTATTGTGGTATTAGAACTAGTATACCAAAGAAACCGTCAACGGCGTTAAACCATGATGTACCGAGATCGAAACGAGAATTACCCGAAAAATTTCATCTGCGATCTATCAGAATATAATTTTTCTCATAAGGTTATATTTTCCGAATCCCGTGAAAACCTATAGGTACCATTCATTGAATATACAAGTCACTAAAATATTATTAAATTATCATATCATACACCTGAGTAGTAGTCATCGTCACATGATGGTGAGTGAAAATTCTCATAACTCTTCACGCAGCTATAATATTCGTCTATACAATGTCTATGTTTTTTTTTTTTTATTTAATGAAAGCTTTGCTCACAATACATACCAACCCTCTTTAATATAATATCAGGTGATTCATGAATCCACACTCATTGTTTCAAAAGCATTAATGTTTTTGAAAATATTTTTTTTAACATGGGTTTAAGTTGTTACAAGACAACGTTTTTTTTTTTAAAAATTATATTTTTTACTCTTATAAGTTTATTTAATTTTCCCTTGTTTTATTAATGTAATCTTCGACAGAGCAATATTTTTTTGAGTATTTCGATGTGTAAAAATCAAATTTAGGAATAGAATTTTGTCTTATAACAACTTGAAACCACGTAAAAAAAATATTTTCAAAAACATTAATGCTTTTTGAAATAATGAGTTGGTTCACGATAAAAGAATCAACCTGTATATATTATATGTGTATATATTTATCAATAATATTATGTAAGTATTTGTATATTTGCTGCAATACGACGTGTAGGTATATATTGTGAACAAGGTTTTTATTTAAATTAAGGACGCACTATAAAACAAACCCTTTCGCGGACGGTCGACATTTACTAATTTAAGGAAACACCTTCGGTCCGTCGGGCGAATGAAAAATAAAAAAATAAATTTAAAAAGGAAAAACTAGGTAACTAATTCAAAGCGATAATCCAACTTTTACATTTGGCTAATTGGATTTGTGGGTTTTCGCGTTGGAAGACGAAACATGTGTATACGTATAATACTCCCCGGGGACATGCGAATGCGACCTTAAAAGTTAAAATAGGTACAACAACAATGTAGGTAGGTACCTATATGTATAATATGTATTTTCGTTCGGTTTCGTTTCGCAAAAATGTTTGTGAATATTCGCCGATTGGAATGTATTTATAATTGTATGGTGACCCACGAGGTACCTTACTCCACCGTCGGTTTCGGCACGAATCATGTTTTTTGTTTAAAAAAAAAATAATAATAATTTAACGGATTTACATAATATCGTCAACTATTCGAGCACAATTAATGTCATAATAATTACTATCGAAGATAATGTGAGCGCGTAACATTATGTTCTTTCGGGTACGTTCGAGCATGAGTGCTGTAGTTATGAATATTGCATAATAATAATAATAATATTTTACTAACGGAATGAAATTCCAATTTACTATAATATCCTAATGACTGTACATGCGTGAGTTATAATAAAATTAAAATAAAATTTATACAAATAACAGATAAAAAAGGTGGGTAAGTGGATGTCGCTCTGCTGTACAGTAGGTTACAAGTGGGTCACTGTATAATGGATAGTATTAAATTTGAATTCAATGATAAAATATCACTGTATAAGAAAAACGATTCTGAGCGGAGACGGTTTGTCAGTCTAGGTATTAGACATACCTATTATAGGTATACTTATCTATAGTATTAAAAAAAAATTGACCTATAATAGGTATCAATAATAAATTCCAAATTAATCATATCACAATATCCATTAGGTAACACGTTATACATCAACAACAAACCGTGGTACTATCATAGATATATAATAGTATACTTTAGAAGTTTTAAGTATCCACAGGCCACAAGTAATATTATACAATCACAACAAAATAACTAAAATAGTTATTCCAGGTTTTTTAATATGTAATTTCGTCCAAATTTGAACTTAAAATTACTATAAAAATAAACTATGCTTATGTATTTCTTAGAATTTTTGGTAACAGAATTAAATATTTACGTGAAATCTTGTTTTAAATTTTCAATCCTTAGATATAAAAGTTGAACATTTTATACATTTTTAACTACAAAATAATTATTCAATTTTAAATTTGATAAATTTTATCAACATTTCAACTTCAAATGCTTATAAAAAAAAATTGTGCCGATGTATTTTTAATATTTTTCAAGTCATATTGATAACAATATATTTCAGGAGCCTTGCATTAAATTTCACGC
>NC_042493.1:1117373-1122803 GCF_005508785.2 Acyrthosiphon pisum | reverse complement strand
CTGAGATTACTTAAAAACATAGTAAAAAACGATTCTGCGCCATTTCGTTTTGTCTATGTTGCGCATGGGTCGTCGAGAGAAAACAAATAATGCGCTGCCATCCTTTTGAGCTTATATTATTATAGTTATAATACCTTCCTACATATTATTATACATACCTAACTCCCCAAAACGATCAGAATTTGAATAAATGCATACCTAGTTATAAAGTGCAACACACTGGGGTGATGATGAGCACGATATATGCTCGGCGAATCGCTCTGTATACATAATATATATAATATGCGTAAAGGGGGTAAGTGTATGTATAATAATATTATATCGTAGTCGTTACGGCCGTCGGACGGAAGATCGGTCGGTTTTGTGATTCGGGACGACGACGACGACGATCCCCGTCGTGCCCTCGGGCGGGTCGGACAAGTTGCGGCGGGGGTGGATTTCGGTGTGGGGGTGGTGGTTGAGTCGGGCGGCGTGGGGTGCGACACAACCCCGAAAATAAAACGAGTAAATAGGAACGAACGCGCGTGGGGAAATGATTAATGTTTTGTCGGCAAACGAGGGTGTAGCAGCTGCTGCTGTGCGAGTGGACTATTGTGTGGCTATATACAGGATGATTCTTTTATCAAAAAACACTCTTTATTTCAAAAAGTGTACATTTTTTTGAAAATATTTTTTTACATACTTCCAAGTCGCTTATAAAACAACGTTTTTCTTAAAAAAGTAGTTGATGAGTTATAAATATTAAAAGTTTAGATGAGCGGAGAAGTGGACAAACATTTCACGGGGTAACCCCGTACAACTCCACTCCGCTCATCTAAACTTTGATTATTTATAACTCATAAACTACTCGCCCCAAATTCAATTTTCATATATCAAAAATATTAAGAAAAATATTCTGCTTTGGAATACAAAATTAAAACCCTATGTTGTCATTCAAAAAAATAAAAAACTTAAAAAATTATAATGATAAAAAATAGTTTTAAAAAAATGTACACATTTTGAAATAAAGAGTGTTGTTTGATAAAAGAATCACCCGGTATATATATATATATATATAGCCCTATAAACTCACCTGGTATAATACATATATAAATCTATACATATCATATATAATATATATATACATTTTGTATATTGTGGTGTACTGCTCGGCCGACCGCAGGCCGACCACTTACAAATAGGTATATTTTGAAATCGAAAACGACCGTCCAGCGAACCGACCCACACACAGACACATATCACGAGCGGGACATAAATCCGAGACGGGCAGGTGTGATGGGTGGTGGCGAACGTGACTTTTTATACAATATAATTTATAGTCACTTGCACTACACATACCCAATATGTATTATACAAAAAATTAACGCTATATAATATATATATTATATTATATTAAACAAAATATTTATTTTTTACTTCTGAAAATTGTTTTGGATATATTCAAAATAGCCAATTTATGAATCTGATTATAAGAACAATTTTGATAGTAAATACATTTATCTAGGTCAAGTAGTCTATTTTTTAGAATTTTTTAAATATCAATATTTTTTTGATTAAACGAATTTGGAACGTAATAACTATCATCATATAATCGTATAATTTTAGCAATTTTTGTCATACATTAGAATAGAATAATTCTTTTTTCGTCTAGTCTTTCTGTTACACCTTGTATACACAAATAATATATATATATATATACGCGTGCACCGCGATGACGACGACACATAAATTATAATATGATTTCAGCAATTTGTTGTGTGCCTATAGTTATAGCCGCCACAACGGTCAATACACACGTGAAAAATCTTCCAAAGCTTATCGGTCGCGGTCGAATGTCATTCTGTACATTCATTACATTATATAATAATATATGTAAATTATATTAGACTGCAACTTTTTTGCGCACAATCCATAATTTTTACCTGAAAAATCGGAACTAGGTTGCGCACATGGTTATTGCACATGTAGGTACAACTGGTTTGCGCACACAAAAATAATAATATTTTTGTCATTAGTCGCCAGTCCCACGGTATAAAACCCGGTGTACGTTATCGGCCTTATCGTGGTTTACGACTATCATAGTGTTATACAAATTACAAACTATATAATATAGACCTAACACAGTACGGCTCGAGAACTTATAGTGTGCGTATATAGAATCAAATAATGGGAAACTGTTATTGCGAAAAATAATAGACACGTATAATATATTATCCTATTCGTATATACCTATACCAATCATATTATATTAAAATTAAAATTAACATGCATTTTTAACTTGAACAAGTATTAAATATTATTTATTACAATTATTAATAAGCAAGTATTAACATACATTTTTAACCACACCTATGAATACATTCATAGACAGTCCTAAGTCTGTTAAGGGGGAAGGAAAATGTATGCAAGCACTTTAATAATGAAGAAATATTAATATGCAAGATATTAAAATATTAAAGTCTAAAAGGCAACTGTGCGCAAACTATGTGTATGATTACGACTCGACTGTTCCCAAACGAGTAGTGGTTTTTTGCCCAAACAAGTTGTCTTTTTGGTATTTGTGCGCAAACCAGTACCGCCCTTATATTATTACCGCGTAAGACCGTCACGACGACCGATCAGTCAAAATGGTTATCAGTCCACCGCACATTTTCTCACGTCCAGCAAACGCATACCTGGTCTGGTTATACATGCCGTAGGCATATAGTCAAATCAGGCATTTTATTAAATGCCTAGGCATATAGTCAAAGAGTTTAATGTTTATGCAATTTAACTATCCGCCTAGACATTTAATTAAATGCCATGATGACTAGACATTTAACTAGGTAAATGTCTATTTCATGGCAGGCAAATAATAAAAAAAGATGGGTAAGTGGATGTCACTCTGCTGTACAGTAGGTTACAAGTGACCCACTGTATAATGGATAGTATTAAATTTGAATTCAATGATATAATATCACTGTATAAGAAAAACGATTTTGCGTGGAGACGGTTTGTCAGTCTAGGTATTAGACATACCTATTATAGGTATACCTATATACCTATAGGTTTACTTATCTATAGTATTAAAAAAAATTCTACAATAGTAATTACTTATGAGCTATGACTATTAAAAAATAGTACTTATTAATTGTAGCTTCTTCAAAAAATGTTTATATTTTCAAAGAGCTTTCCTTTACAATATATATGTATTGAATAGTTGGTAAAACTGCGTAAATTTAAGTATTACTCCTCAAAAGTTCAAAAACCACTAAAGCACTTAAAATTTCAACATAATATAGCAATTACGAAAAAAATAAAAAAACAATATGTCGTTACATGCAGGTATACAATGTAATAACTGTGTAAAAAAAATTCTATTTTTATCTTTGAATAGTATGTGAATATTAAATAATAAGAAAATGTATAAAAGTTTGAAAATATCAATCAAATATGTATATATTTTATACTAACAGTTGTAAGTCAGGTGTATGTTAATTAATTCTTTTGAAATTCTGGTTTAAGCGTCAGAATATTGTAACGATAAATTATTGATGAAAAAAACCAATCATTTTTTAGTTTAAAAAATGGTACTTTTGGCACTCTAAATTCGTGTTTCATCCCACTGTGCGACGCTTATGTATACCACGCAATTTGTAAAAAGCCTATCTATCAACTGTATATACTTCAAATTTAGATATGATTCACATGACAACAGCATTGTTTTAATGCGTTTTAAAAGATAAAAATATAATAAATCACTTTTATTTTTATAAATTCTTCAACATAATATACTATCTATATATATATATTTATTTTTTGTTATAAATTCTTGTTTGTTTACTGCGATAGTAATGTTCTACAATTTTTACTCTCACGAGTAGGCTTATAAGTTAGGTAGACATCATCCAAGAGTATAATACTAATTTGTTTAGACACCATTTTCAAAACCAAATGAAAAAAAATGTCTACAATTTCAAACAGGATTTTAGTTGTATTGTATAATATTACATTTCAAAAATTAGCGGAAAAAAATTCGCTTTTGTACTAAGCCATACGAAATATTCAGATTATATTATAGTAATAAGAAATAACTAATAACAAATAATTGTTTTGATTATTTCTACTAAAAAAAATCAGTTATTAATTATTACCAAATATATTTTGAATCATATAGTAACGATACTATATAGATATAGTGTAGCTATTGTAGATTATTTTAAATATATTTATGAATATATATATTTATAAGAATAATGATATTGTATTAAGTACTTCATAGTTCTAATAAATTTATTAGTTCGAACTATTATTTTGAATCATTCATTGAATTTAATATGATATGGGTTATAAGTTATGAGTTTATGACTGACCGATTTCAATGGCATAAAAGTTATAAACTATACAGTGAAAACGTATAAAAAATTATGTATAAAAATATTGTAATCTGTATTGTATTTTTGATATTCTTAAATTGTATTTAAGAATGACCCACCTATGAGAAAATATATATTAGAGTTTCAAGTTTTTTGTCAAGGGCAATATTTCAAATCATATATCCAAAAACAATACTAAAAATTTGAAAATATTAAATGTCTGTAAATAGTTTAAAATCAGTCTAAATATTTTGAAAATGTCACTGTATTTATAAAAGTGTAATTTAAGTACAATCCAATTGTTTGTAATTTATCGAATTATTATAACAAAAGGCGGGTAAGTCGTGGATGTCGCTCTGCTGTACAGTAGGAGTAGGTTACAAGTGGGTTACTGTAATGGATGGAATTAAATTTGAATCCAATGATATTATATCATTGTATACGAAAAACGATTCTGAACGGAGATGATTTGTCAGTCTAGGATATATTATTTTTAAAGAAAAACTTATGGAGAACCTTGTACCAAATTTTAAAAACTTAGTTATAAAAGAAAAAATTTTTACGATTTTTCAACCACTAAATTACTTGCAAATTTGACATATTTCGTATAAATTTGAACTTTAAATGCTTATAAATAAAAATTGTGACAATGTATTCCTTTTATTTTGCAACTGCTATTGTAAAAATATGTTAGGAGCCTTGTATTAAATTTCCAAATCTTAGAATTAAAAAGAAAAACTTTTATGAATTTCTGTCTAAGATAATTTGAACATTGCCGTAATTTTTACGTATTTAGTCAAAATTTGAACTTTAAATGCTTATAAAAAAAAATCGTGACTATATATTTCTTTTATTTTTCAATTGCTATTGTAAAAATATATTATGAGCCTTGTATTAAATTTTGAAATCTTAGATATAAAAGGAAAATTTTTTATGAATTTCTAGCATAAAATAATTTACGAATTTTCGTGATTTTTACATAATATGTTGTCAAAATTTGAACTTTAAATGCTTATAAATAAAAATTGTGACAATGTATTCCTTTTATTTTGCAACTGCTATTGTAAAAATATGT
>NC_042493.1:1115020-1116481 GCF_005508785.2 Acyrthosiphon pisum | reverse complement strand
TTTAAAGAAAAACTTATGGAGAACCTTGTACCAAATTTTAAAAGCTTAGTTATAAAAGAAAAAAATTTTACGATTTTTCAACCACAAAATTACTTGCAAATTTTCGCAATTTTGACATATTTCGTATAAATTTAAACTTTAAGCACTTATAAAAAAAAATTGTGACTAACGATTTTGGATTTTTTTTTATCACTGTGAGAACAACTTATAAGAAACCTTGTATTAAATTTTCAAAGTTTTCTATCCAACCAAAAATTTTTTATCGTTATTTTAAAAAAAAATACTTAGAAAAATTGAAAATTTCATTTGTCTATAAATAGCTCAAAAAAAGTCGAAACACTTTGAAAATTTAACCCTGTATAGACAACGCTAATATAAACATCTGTTGCAAGTTTCAAGTGCTTACAATAATTATTTTTTGAGTTACAGTAAAATTAAGTTTTCGTTTTTGTCAAAAATTGGTTTTGCGTAAAAATTCGCGTTTTTCCGTTATTTTTTTAAGGTTTTTCCTGCCGCTTTTGAAAAGTATTGGGAAATTTTCACTTTTGACCCCCCAAAGTACCAACTAGATTCACTTTCCTTTCAGAAAAGGTACAACTTTTGAAAATCGAAGCATTTTTACTGCTCCAAAAGTTGTCGTCAGACACAAAAAAAAAAAAAAAAAAACACACATCATTGTAAAATCAATACATTCATCACTTCGTTCAGAATCTAAAATTAAAAAAAAAACACACATCATTGTAAAATCAATACATTCATCGTTCCACTCAGAATCTAAAATCTTAAATTACCCAACAGATTCAGTATACCTATAGGTAAAATATAACCACTTAATATTAGGTAGATGATAAACAATATTGTTCAATTTTTTAAACCTTAGAATTCATGATCTAGTCCAAGGTACATGCATACCAAGTTGGAAAGAATGTACAGTGGTCGCCGCGTACTGTGATCAGGTTTTCGGTTATAGTGATCAGAAATAATCATGTCAGAAATAAAATTTATAGTAAAATTACCTATTTTTATGTACACAAAGGAGGAAAAACGATTGCGAGCGGCCGTCCGAATATGCAGAGGACCGAGTATCAGTAACCACGAGTGAAGTATTCAATGTAATTAATACACTGAGAAGAGCTATTGAAGAGCATGACATAGGCACAAATTACTTTGATACATTGAACAACTTAGAGCACATTATGCGATGGTTTCCATACCAAAAAAACAGGGGCAAATTACCGACTTTTTTTAAAAGAACCTAAGTTTTAAATTTCGTATGTATGTATGTATGTACCTATGTATAATGTATGTATATTTTACTTATTAATTTTTTTTTTAATTTAAATTTAATTAATACTACTGTATTTTGATATTTTGCACAGTCTTTTTAATGTTTTGTACAAAATAAAATATGTATTTAAAAAAATTTTCGTTATCTTTTCTGATATTTTTTGAGTCGCCGCT
>NC_042493.1:1110792-1113372 GCF_005508785.2 Acyrthosiphon pisum | reverse complement strand
GTGTGTGTGTGTGTGTGTGGACATAATACCTATGTACAAGACGAAACGTCCATGTTGATCATATCACTGCATATTATACATACCGGGTGATTCTTTTATCATACAACACTCATTATTTCAGAAAGTGTACATTTTTTTGAAAATATTCTTTTACATAGTTTCAAGTCGCTTATAAAACAATTTCTTAAAAAATTATATTTTTAAATATTTTTTATCCTTATAATTTTTAAGTTTTTTAATTTTTTGAATGACAACATTGGGTTTTCGGAGAAGTGGATAAACATTTCGCGGGGTAACCCCGTACCACTCCGATCCGCTCATCTAAACTTTGAATATTTATAACCAGGGCTCGGAAGTTGTAGCACTAAAAATTTTCGCAATTTTGACATATTTCGTATAAATTTAAACTTTAAGCACTTATAAAAAAAAATTGTGACTAACGATTTTGGATTTTTTTTTATCACTGTGAGAACAACTTATAAGAAACCTTGTATTAAATTTTCAAAGTTTTCTATCCAACCAAAAATTTTTTATCGTTATTTTAAAAAAAAATACTTAGAAAAATTGAAAATTTCATTTGTCTATAAATAGCTCAAAAAAAGTCGAAACACTTTGAAAATTTAACCCTGTATAGACAACGCTAATATAAACATCTGTTGCAAATTTCAAGTGCTTACAATAATTATTTTTTGAGTTACAGTAAAATTAAGTTTTCGTTTTTGTCAAAAATTGGTTTTGCGTAAAAATTCGCGTTTTTCCGTTATTTTTTTAAGGTTTTTCCTGCCGCTTTTGAAAAGTATTGGGAAATTTTCACTTTTGACCCCCCAAAGTACCAACTAGATTCACTTTCCTTTCAGAAAAGGTACAACTTTTGAAAATCGAAGCATTTTTACTGCTCCAAAAGTTGTCGTCAGACACAAAAAAAAAAAAAAAAAAAAACACATCATTGTAAAATCAATACATTCATCACTTCGTTCAAAATCTAAAATTACCGAATTTATTTGAGGAAAAATCATTATTTTGAGTTGGAATATTTAATTTCATCGACATTTGAACTTAACGCACGACACAACATCATAATAGAAAAATCGGGACTGCGTTGTTTCGATATTTTTGAATGCTTTCACTTTTAAGTAACATTTGTAGTGCCATGTATAATTAAAAGTATTTAAAACTTGTAAGCTCTATTTGATAATTGATATTAGAACCAAACATTTTAATCATTTTGAAATGTCTATTTTCCTTCCAAACCATCTTCTGAATTTTGGATTCAAACCAAGGGTTATCGTTTGTGCTCGAATTTCATCGTTTGACCTTCAACCCCTAATGAACTACGGGAGATTTTCAGTGGGGGTATCGGGTTGATGTGAGGCTATAACGCAATCTCAACTCAACATTTTGGAATTCTAAATGAGCCTTTCTTTAGTGTTTATACTATTGATATTCTCTACCTATTTTCGACATTAGTGCTCTACTACCGCCGGAGTAACCCGCTGATTTAATTAGAGAGAGGTAAATACATGTCGACAATTCCTCCTCCCAATGATCAATTGTTGGTTCAAATCGGTCACATTGGTTTTGACCTTGTTAGTGTTTATAATTTTACTCTTTGTCCCTTCGTAACGATGGCAATAAATGCTTTACTCCTAAAAAGTATAAATTTGTCTTTCTTAATAGAGGATGCTTTCGAATAATCGAGTTTTATAGATAACTTTCTTTTTTGTGAGGAGGGAGTAAATAGGTTATAAAAATACATAAATGGCCTTTAATTATTACTCGGAGTTTTAGGTTCAAATAATTTGATTGTTGCAATTGAATTTATTTTCTATTAATGTAATCGTAATTATTATGAAAATCAAAGTTTTCAAATACATATATACGTTATTAACCTTAAAAATATGATAAAGGTGCCTATGGATAATGTGTACTTGAATAAAAAAAAAACTCGTATCTCTAAATGTTGAACCTTAAAATCATAAACCAAAATAAACAAAAATATCAATGAAACACGCGTGATTTATACTTACTTATTAGAATTTATTGACGTGTAGCAAAACATAAATTTTTTCATCACTCGGGACTAAAGTAAAATTTGCATGCTTGTTGAGTAAGATTTTTTACTTATTCGTTTTGTTTTTATTATTATTCAATATTTGTATACTCACCTTATTATTAGCTTTAAACGGGAAAAATATTTCAGCAACACGGCGTCATGGATAGGCAATTTAGCTACGACACCGTAACTGGTCACGTCTGTCTAAACGGATCAGGGCTAATGCCTAACCGTTTTTTATCCAAAGTCTTTGATTTCTGAACGTGACTAACCCCCACGTACACCCCGACAGCAACAGGTTTTGTAAAGACTGCTGTGCCTACCTTGCCAAATCTGCTATTCTATTGCCCCGTACCGAAAGTAGCATATATTTTCTGGTTTGCGTATTTCTATGTGGTCACCATGTACAAATACCGAATCCATCGTTATTTAATATTAATTTTTGCAATCACATCACTTCATTCAGTGTCCGAACATTTTAAAATATGGTCATATGTAGGGCTGGGATTTATATGTAATAAAAAACC
>NC_042493.1:1107502-1110435 GCF_005508785.2 Acyrthosiphon pisum | reverse complement strand
ACTTACAATTTGCCGAGTACCATTATTGAAATATAAATGTAAAATATTACTATAAGCCACCAAAATTGTCAAAATTTACAAAATATGTAAAAAAAAGCGAAAATATGTAAAAATATGTAAAATAATGTATATTTAGATATATATTAAGGTATACAGCTAGTGAATGATGAAATCACTGTATTGGAAAGGAAGGCCGACTGGGCAATGGACGAAGGTTTAGGCTTCAGCGTATTTATTATGATATATTTTATGCAGTCTAAATTTATTTATAGCAAGACTTATAATTGAACATTACTCAGACTTAATAATTAGGGAAGGTACATAAAGTTTGTATTTTAAGCGACGAATCGCAAAATAATAAATAGTTAGTATCAAGCTTAATATTGAAGCAAACAAAAATACAACAATACCGCAAGTCTGAGGTCAGCAACTTAAAAATTGTGTTATATGTGTCGTTTTTTAGATGAATAACATGTTCGAAAGGCTTACAGTTAAATTATTACCCACATTTATAGTATTTGAATTTGACATTCAAGAGAGTAGCGTGTTGTGGGTTAATTTCAAATGTAAAAACGTTGTTAATTGATCGGTGTCATGAAAACATGGACAACTTTGTATTTAATCACTCTAAAACATGAATTTTAAATTTTAACTCGATTTATAGAGACATTAAAATACAATATACTTAACCATACGTATTCTTAAGTGTTAAATATAAGCAATGAAGGTTCTATGTGATCTATTTTTTTTTTAAACTTTTTACCACTGTATGAAGCTTTATAATAATATTATGAATAAGCCGCAGTACGGCACAATGTCATATAAAAAACAGATAATTTGTTATTTCAACAATATAATATAATATAATATTACAAAAAAAGATTTTAGGACGCTGAAGAAAATAAAAACCTCTTAGTCCGATATATTATAGGTACACCTAATAAATAATATTCATAAACTAATATTTCATGAATGAAAAAAAACCAAATACATGCACATAATGTTTAAACGTGTACCTAATATTATGATATAAAGTAGCAAATCCGACCACAGTTGGTCGTAAGTTCATGACGTGGTTGGATTTGAATGTTTTTCAACAAATGTTTTGTTCCTGAAAAAATTAATTTTCCATATTTTTAATTTTTAGCGTATTATTTTGCATATCATTGATTTCTTTTACCGCGTATTTTGTGAGTTTTTTACTTCTATGTACCTATAATGTATATAAATGCAAAGCCTCGTTAATTAAAAAAAAAAAGGTGGGAAAGTGGATGTCGCTCTGCTGTACAGTAGTGTTACAAGTGGGTCACTGTATAATGGATACTATTAATAATAAATTCCAAATTAATCATATCACAATATCAATCAGGTAACGCGTTATACACCAACAACAAACCGTGGTACTATCATACATATATAAAAGTATATTTTAGAAGTTTCAAGTATACCCACAAATAATATTATACAATCAAAACAAAATAACTAAAATAGTTATTCCAGGTTTTTTAATACGTAATTTCGTCCAAATTTGAACTTAAAATGACTATAAAAATAAACTGTGTAAATGTATTTCTTAGAATTTTTAGTAACAGAATTAAATATTTACGTGGAATCTTGTTTTAAATTTCCAATCCTTAGATATAAAAGTTGAACATTTTATACATTTTTAACTACAAAATAATTATTCAATTTTAAATTTTATAAATTTTGTCAAAATTTCAACATCAAATGTTTATAAAAGATAATTGTGCATATGTATTTTTAATATATTTCGACTGCTATTGTAATAATGTATCAGGAGCCTTGTATTTTTTTACACTTTTTGTCCCAACAGTTAAAACTTTATTGATATTTATAAAAAAAAAAAACTAAAAAAATTGAAAACTTACAATGTCCGCAAACAGCTCAAAAAGAGGCAAATTATTTTCAAAATGTTATCGTATATAGAAAATGCTAATATAAACATTAAGTGAAATTTTCAAGTTTCTACAGTAACTCGTTTTTTAATTACAACAAAATAAGAAAATCGTTACGTAAGAAATCGAGTGAATATCAAATGTTGTAAAATATGAATTTCAAACGCTCATAAAAAATTAATTTGAGTTTCTTTTAGACATTTTTTTTTTTGATAAAGGTAGATTAACCTATAGGGAATCTTGTGTTACATTTTAAAATATTAGTTCTTAAAAGAAAAATTTTCACGAATTATTAACTCAAAATAATTTGCTAATTTTCGTCATTTTTACGTATTTTGTCAATTTTTGAACTTTAAATGCTAATAAAAAAAAACTGTGACTAAGGATTTTTAATATTTTTCAAATCTCATTGTAATAATATTGTAGGAGCTTTATATTAAATTTTCAAGTATTTTTACTCAACAAATCAAGATTTATTGACATTCATAGAAAAAAAAACTAATTAAATTGGAAACTGAAATTGTCCGTAAACAGCTCAAAACAAATCAAAATATTTTGAAAATTTTATCATGTATAGAAAATGGAAATATAAACAACCGGTGAAAATTTCATGTATCTACGTCATTCGTTTTAAAGTTACACCAAAAACCAAAATCAATTTTCTTGAAAACAGATTTTGCGTAAAAATTCCCGTTTTTCCTTAATTTTTCTTTTGTTTTTCATTGCGCTTTTGAAAACTATTGGAAAAATTTTACTTTTGACCCCCCCAAAGTACCAACTAGATTCACTTTCCTATCAGAAAAGGTACTGTTGAAGAAAATCCAAGCACTTTTACTGTCCTAAAAGGTGATGACAGACACAAAAAAAAAATAAAAAAAAAAAAAAAAAACACACATCATTGTAAAATTAATACATTCATCGTTCCACTCAGAATCTAAAATATATATATAATATATACTTGTTAGAAATTAAAAATGTCTAATAATGTGTAATAATATTATACATCGTTACGATTTA
>NC_042493.1:1052701-1107402 GCF_005508785.2 Acyrthosiphon pisum | reverse complement strand
GAGCCGCTGACTTGTCCGTCGATCTAGGGTCTATTTATAAACGTAGGTATTTATCGGTAGTTACTCGAACGAAAAATAAGTAAAAAATCGGAAAAATTAACGTAATCGCAGGTGAAAAGGTTTTTTAATGTTACATAACAATAATATTCAGTCACGTTGCACACCGATGAAACAAAGACGAGCTATTGAATTTAGACGATCGAGACGTAGGTACCTAGACGTATGTATAGGTATACTCAGTCACACATTTTATGCAGTGAATGCGTTTATTTCGCTCAAAAAATAATTGTATGTCAAAATGTCGGGGGGTTTTCCGAGCAAACTCATCACCTTTTATTTTTTAATAATAAAATTTATTGAAATTTTCTGATTTTTGGAATTTTTATATTTTACGGACAATGTTTTAAAATAAAACTACTTAGCTAACTTTTAACGAAAGTCTGTGTATAATCCTCGGCGGTTGGCGATACAAATCAAATTTGGTTGAACATTTACATTCAACATAAAATATATTATATCTATGAAATAGACTAGTTCCTACCTACCTATACTTATTAAACTTGGAGAATTATTTTGACAACAAATTACAAAATGCAATCAACTTATATCGATGACTATAGTTTTTGGAATATTTCATCGGAATGTGAAATTGAATATTGTACTAATGCTGCTATTCAAAAAAATCAAAACTTATAATTTATTTTTCAGATTCGATTCACTGCGACTTAAGAGAAACGTATTTTCCAAAACGTCACTATTTTCTAAAATAACAAGTGCTAAATGGATCACTCCGTACATATATGAAATATATGGAGCGGCCCATTTAATCTACTCACGACGTCTCATGCTCCGTATCTGTCTTTGCGATTTATCGTGCACATAAGTACGCATTATTGTAATTAGAATTAGAATTAATGAATTTTTATACTTTACGACCCATATTTTAAATACTTATTATTTGTAAACAATTCAAGGAGTAGGTCTCAGTTGTGATACAAATCAATTTTGGTTATAAATTTCCATTCAATACAAAATATTTATCCAATTTTTATATTAGTACGTAGGTAATAATTAATTTTGAAATATTAAGAAAAATGATAAAATTATGATAAATTTATATTAGTGACTATAATAGTTTTTAAATCACCATACTCCACAAGAGATATTTTAAGCTTATTATGATTAAAGTTTCATAACACAAAAAATAAATGTCTTGTTACAATTATTTTGATTTATATATTATATCTATATCGAAATGTTCAAAAATATATTTTCCTTAACAATTTCAAATGAAAAATGGTGGTTGAAAATGTATGTATTTTTAACAACCTTGCCATTTTTTTATTGTTGAAATAATAAGTGTGAAATGAATCATTCCGTATATACGGAGCAGCCCTTTTAATCTACACACGCCGTCTCGTGCTCTCCGTATCTATCTATATGATTTGTCATGCACATAAATACGCGTTATTGTAATACTATATTATATAGTACACACTACGCCAGTCAGAGACTTTTTTGCCAGTGTGCGTTTGCCACGCGTTTGGACCAAATCCCCCCCCTAAAAAAAAAAAACTTAGAAAATAGTAAAACATATTAAAATGTATTTCTCAAAATAAATAGTTTTATGGAGACTTAAAAGAAACGTATTTTCAAAACTGTCGGTGTTTTTTATTTTTGAAACAACAAGTGTTAAATGAATCATCCCGTATATACGGAACAGCCCTTTTAATCTACACACGCCGTCTCGTGCTTTCCGTATCTATCTATGTGATTTGTCGTGCACATAAGTACGCGTTATTGTAATACTATATTATATGGTACACACTACGCCAGTCAGAGACGCTTTTGTCAGTGTTCGTTTGCCACGCGTTTTATCCAAATCCCCATCTCTCTCTCTCTCTCTCTTTCTCTCTCTCTCTCTATATATATATATATGATCACGAGTGTGTGCGGTGTAAAATAAAATATTACGAATATTTATGTCTAAAACGTGTCTACGCATGCATAATATCGCGTGCATTCGTACGCACACTGTGTAGGTACTTATACTCCGAGTCCTGGTGCAGGTCACCGAAACCGCCGATCGAGACGTTCTCCGAAAGCACGTAGAATTGGCCAAGTCCACGTTTTTCGTGATATACGATGTACGGACGACACGCATAAGTCGTTGGGACATCGCACAAAACATTATTTGGATCAGAGTTTTGAAATTGGAATTTTATGATAATGTCGGTTTATAAAACCCGAGTACAGTGTTGCACCGTTCGGCCGATTTTCTTCGGTGGGCTTGTTTAGAATTTACTATATAGTGTAACTTTGAACGATTTTTAATTTATTTCACCAGATATATATTTTTACTCAACGATATGTATTCAACTAACCGTTTAAGTACCATTACGTAAAATAATAAAACTAAAATATACGTAAAACTATTTTCTATAAGTGGAGAATTTGTAATGAATAATTAATAACAAACATAGACGATAAAGTCAATACAATTATTATATCTATAATTTTAGATGATATGATTTTGAAGCATGACGTCAGAGTCCACAACTTTCACATTATTTGAATAAAATACAAAAATTAAATAGTTATTTAATGTTGAAACTATTATTTTAATTATTGGTAGGATTTGTTTTCATTTTGTATCAAGCGTTTATTTAAAATTAAAATGTCTTTCAATGTGGAACCTATGCACAATAATATATTGTTATATTGTACTTAAAAAAATAAACATATTTGTCTCTGATTGATCTTAATAATAATATAGGTGCAATATGAGATTTAATGAGTATACAATTTTTTTCTAAATGTAAATTATTAATAATATTCTGTTATTCTTTCTTAGTAGGCTGTATTTGCATACTACGCGGGTTTGAATACTAATAAGTATTTTCAAAGTGCATTTTTAATGTTTAAAATTTGATCTTCGCGTTTTTTAACATATTTTTAATTTTTTAATACACTTTTCTTCCGATTTTCCTACTCCAGGTGAAAACAAAAATCTATTAAAAGAAAGAAACCTTTATCCCTCCACTAACCGTACACGTTGATATTTCTACCAATAGTAAAACTGGTTGGAATCCATTTATGTTAATATTATGATCGTTATGCACATCAAGTGATAAATTAACATTCGGTTTGACAAACAAAAAGTAGACCATAATATATTATTATATACGACTGACCATGATAACTGTTAATAATTCTGAAAACGCATTTTGAATATTTAGTTTTACTTGATTTTTTTTGATTTTTACGCTTTTCTTCAGATATTTCTCAAATTTCATTAATCTGGGCTGAGGTGAAAATACGAATCCAATAAAAGAAAAATAACCTTTCTCCCTTCACTAGCACGTTGATTTTTCCACATACCTGTCGTCAAAGGTCTAGAATCTGTCTACATATTATTATATATTATATATTGCCTGCGGGCTGCGATGTGGTTCAAGTGATAAATGAACGTTGAGCAAACAAAAAAAAAAAACATAAATATAATAATATAATATATTATATTCAGCTGACCCCGAGGACAGTTGAACGGGTCGACAACGGTTTGTGACATGTTTTCAACGGAATACTGACGATGACGGCCGAGACGGTGCGATACAATAATAATAATAATAATAATAATAATATATATACTTTTATGACGCGTTGTTATTTTTCCGTTTTATTCTTTTCTCGCTATTCTTCGTTCCTCCAATCGTCCCACTGGACCTTACGGAACGTTTTTTTATTTTTATTATTATATTATACAGCAAAACAAGTACAAAACAATACCGATCAACCGTGTTTATGTTGTATATCGTGTAGATGTACCAATAGGTATACCAGCAGACGCGTAGGCAGTATTTTTGTTTTAAACAGGTGTCTTGACTTTATATTTAAATAAAGCATGTGCGTGGCTTTACATGCTTTCCGTTGTAGTATTCATCGATCTTCGTGTTAATAATATCAAACATGCAATAGACCCATATAACAACACATATTCTATGGAAGTATAATGAATCCTAGTATGCCTAGTACATTAGAACCGGCAAAATATATTTTTTGCATTAATACAAACGGACGATGGGGGTAGTCAAAACACCTCCCTGCAGGCCACACAAATGTGGTTTATAATGTGTGTGCGGTTACTGGTTATTGTGGTCATTAGGACGCCATATCCGTGAATATAATTGCCAAGTGGCCGATAATCTAAAGATCGGACAGCATAATATTATAACTAATAGTCAATATTAATGCTCACCGACACGACATAATATAATTATTATTGCGGAACGGGATTTATTGTACCTATTTACAGCATATTTTTTACCTAGGTAATTGTAATATTTGATATCTGGTTAGATATAATATAAATATGACGTGTCATGTATTTCCGAGTGAAGTGGTGATGGAAAGATTAAAAAATTATATATTGTTGTGAAAGATGGGTATCAATAGGTCAGCGCTTTCAACATAATATTTCTACTAACAAATATCGATAAAATACGAAACGGACGTTATATTGTTGGAAAACTTAGTTCTGGCTATTTCTAGCAATTCGGTCCTATCAGTAGGAAATGAAGTAAATGGTATAGTAAGACCAGGTAAGTTATTCAACGGTTTATACCCAAAGACGTAAAATATGAAAGTGTATTTTTATTTTCGTTATGAATTTAATAAGCTACAAACGTCACGTATTATGTCGATTTTTTTATTTTAAATATGTCTATAAAAATATTATGCAAGTTCGTGTTTTGGTTTTACGATAAATTCCGTTTTATAATTATTATGTTAATTTTATTATATAGCTAGGAGGAATGCGTCTATATACATCATGATCTGTGTAAATCTGTTTCTTAATATTTTAGGCTGAATAAATTTCTCTGGTAGATAGTTGTAATATTTCAAAACCAATGAGTAGCCGTTTTGTAGATTTTTTTTATTGTCGGTCCAATATCAACAACTAAAGTAGTTATCTACACTAGTGTTACAAAATTAAATATACAATTATATACCTATATAAATGTTTAAAAAAAAATATGTTTTCAATTTTTAATAGATTTTAATAAATATAAGGATTTACAGTTGTCCTCTTTCGGATTCACGGGATCTTATAGCTAGGTTATCAGGAATTTCACAAACTCTTCAGGCGTGCAGGAGTAGTCGTGGACAATAAATCGTCTTAGTAAAACGATCAGGAACACTTATGGGTAGGTATTTTTTGGATTTTAAAATGATTTTCTACGAAGGTTTCGGACTCGGGCCAAATCCTGGCGAATTTTTGGATTCAAAAATCAATTTTTTAGGGATTTTGCTCGTCCCTGTAGGATATGACCGAACTTCGAGCCTGAAAATGTACGTTATCTCGCCCAAACTCGATAACCGCACGGTCCGTATCACATATATATTTTTATTGGTTAGTATAAAATGCTTTAAAACGTAAAACGCCAAACGGAGGGACCGCAACTATATTGTTTATTATATATTTATCGATTTTTTGGACCGCTTTCGCGTACATATTATATGGGATTCGACAAAAACAAAAAAAAAAAAAATGCCACTAAACGCGTATTGCACTGGTGTATGTGTGTCTGTATGATATTATTATTATTAAAAAGCCATCGTGATAATATAATATGTTGTGGACAAAAAACGAGCGTGGAAAGGCACACTCTACGAGCGTGCATGCTAACTTCCTGCTGGTTTCTGTGTGCATGATTTATGAGTCAAAAATGATATAGGTACTCGTGTGTATATAAATATATAATATATATTATATATAGTATGTACATATGCTTATGTACATATTATGTATAGTATGTATATATGCTTATGTACTTGTTTATGTATATAGGTATAGTGTCAAAACAAGTGGCGACGGTCGGTGGATGGCGATGGCCGGACGAGGGTGACGCCCAACAAAAGTAGCAAATATAATATCTATCATGTTATATTGAATATGTGTGTATGATCGATCGCAGGTCTCGACTCAAAGCTCAACTTAAATTACAGTCCGCGAGTTTTTATAACCACACCAACCACGGTCCTTGACACGTTATTGTATTATCAAGTTTTCGACGTTGTATAATATTTATTATAACAATATATAATATGTAAGTTAAGCCTCGAGTCTGTATAATATTTTCCCCGGGATTTCGTTCGTCCAAAAACACACACATAATATCTATATTATTATGGGTAATCACTTTTAAAACAAATTAAACCTTTTTTAATATAATATTATCATTTGCCAAATAATATTTATACGACATTAATACCTATTTACGACTATAATTGTGCGTAGCACATGTCAAACAGTTATTTTATTTTTTATGCGTCTATACGGATTATTGAAAAACTATAATACCTACCTCTTCAATGTATAATAAGTGACTTAAACACATTATGAATTCGAATATCAATAGGTTACTAGACAATTTTTGCTCAGTGTCCGAAAAAGTACTTATACAGTAAAATAATAATACATTGTTCGTATTATTGTAAAACGTATGTGCTTTTCGGGGCTCAGAATCTAAAATGTAAACCTAAGGGAAATAACATAAGCTCCATGTCGCATTTTCCTTGGCTAATATAATATAATCATTCACACCAATGATCGTTAATATTGTCATAATGAAACATATTATATTTATTTATTTCTTTGCGATATTATATTACAAAATAATGTAAAACAATAATAAAAAACAATCACTCTAAGAATGTATTTCGTCTGTGTCATATTATTGTTATCAAATCGCGTCGAACAAAACGATGACGTTTTCGTATCAGTACAATAATGTATAATATTGTTATAACAAACACAATGACGGAATACTAAAAATTGGGTCAATCGGAAAACAAAAAAAAAAAAATTATACATAAAAAATAACAAACGTCGATGCTCGATTAGTAAACTCATTAGCAGTATATAGTTAGCCAGCGGACCTTCGCACTATTTCGAATAAAATAATAAAAAGGTATTTTTTGAAAACAAAATCACGTAGGTACCGATAGTACGATAGTATTATTGCGTCAAAGCTTAATAATAATAATTACTATTATTATTCGCGCACGAATATAGGTAACTAATAATTCACTAATACCATGCAATTTCATTGTGTGAATAATTTACAAGCTATTTTTATTTTAAAAAAATGCAAAAAACACGAACATTAATCATCCGTCTATGATTAGCTATGTATTTATGTGTGTCTACCTAACTATAATATTCAGTTGCGAATGGTTCCGCAAAAATATCACAATATTGATCATATTTTTGCTTGGATTTGAATATTATGGTAAACCAATAATATATTATAGAAGTTGATGAATTCGACCGATAGTTGCGTCTCATCAGTCATCAGCCCTACGATAGACCCTTAGCACTTTGTGACATTATTATGTACCCATGTCAATATGATAAGATTATTATTATTGTAAATTTGTTTTACATAATATTTTTTTATGGACCTACACATTTCTCGTCGAAATCCCGAAATATTTAAATGATGTTTGAAGTCTAGTTATTAGCTGCAGTTTAACCTCGGCAAGTACACAGAAGTCGGAAGTCTCGGAGGTTTAATTTTCAATTTATCTTCAATACAATTCTTAGCTTGAACCTAACCTGCACGGACGGTAACTATTGCGGAATACGTCCAACGAGACAATGTTTATAGATACAGATAAATACCCATCAATCAATGCCTAGGACTACTGCATAACAATAATAAATAATAATAATATAATGGTCGACACTTTTTCGCGATAATAGCATTTCATGACGTTTACGGATCTCGCGGTGGACCTTATTGTTTCGTTTCATGAATCAGACGGTTTTTTTTACTGATACCCGAAGGCCAAAACTGCGATAAAAACTTTCAGAAGAGTTACTATAAGTGAATAGTCTTGTTGACCTATTCATCACACACGATTTGATCGTTCTTCAAAATACAAAACTATTCGCCACCTATATTGTTAAATGTAATAATATTATGCAGACGAAAGGTTAAACAAATACGGTTTCTGTTGATTGGATTTTTTGCGTAGTCGTCAGATTTTCACCGAAAGAGAAATACAATTTGTGGTTCACATTAACGCACAATATACCTTAGTAGTAAGTAGTAAGTAACCTATACAACTGCCGATTCAATAATACCACAAAACAGTGGCGGATTTTCAAAATTTTTCTGTCCTAAAAAATAATATGTATTTCAAATGTATTATTTTTATTTGTATAAAATTAATTAATTAATTATATATGAATGTAACAGTGTAGACCCCTACCATAAATCCACCCCTGCCACAAAAACATAATACGGTGCTGCATACTTCGCTATCTCGAACTCCGGTAAGTATTTCGAAATTTCTGTGAGTCAAATTTTGTTTTTCAATCTACAGCATTGGACTTGCGTGTTAATTTATATCTATATACACAGTAAGTAAATAAATATTATAAATAAAAAAAATACTATCAAAAAATAAACATTGTTTTTATTTCAAATTTAATCATATCACTTCGGTAACTCCAAAGCTCAATATATCAATTTTTTTAGTCCCTAGAGTCACTAATGTCCCGCTCTAATATTATTATGTACATCAGCTAATATTCTACTTCATTGATATTAGCCTACATATTATGAAGATTTTTTTGCGTGGGGGACTGTTCACAATGCGATTTATCATTATTCGATATATTATGTAATGGACAGAGACTTTTATGTCTTTAATTTATTTGTATTTATAGATGCATTTTGGTTCCCTTAAGCCAACAAAAAATAAAAAATATAACTGGTACACACGCCCACTTAAAATGTTTAAGCTATAAACGACGGATTGTCATTTTTTTTGAATAAAATAGTTATGTCAATGTATTATAACACCGTTATAGAATATAATACCTACCTATGTATTATATAGCACATGTATTGTGATTTTATTTTATATTAGACAAACATGGGTTGGACAAAAAGCAGAAGTATCGGTTGTTAAATATATTATATCAAAACAGAATAATATATTATAATAGTAATATTACATTATGGTCCCTCCGATCACGTATTACGCTTGCACATAACCGATATCCACCGTTGTAGATAGATACCTATTATTGAATACGAAACGTCGTGGGTAAATGTCATTTTAAAATGGATTAATCGTGTTGTATTTTGAAAAAAAAAAATGCAAATAGCAACACTCATCTCTTACTCTCTCTCTATCTCTCCCTCTCTCATTCACTCAACCTCACTCTCTGTCTATATACTCATTCAAATGTATATAATAATATATCCGTCACTCGTTCTTTCGTTTAGTTTTTTTTTTTTTTTCCATTATATTATTTATATTCAATACACTATACACGACTTTGACAGACACAAAGCCACATTTATACAGTATACACCTATAATAATATGTATACATGTACCCATATAGGTACTGCCTATGCACGTTTAAACCATTTGATCCGGACGTCATGTAACTGTGGTATGCGGTGTTATATAAATTTAAAAAAAAAAAATACCGAGATGAAATTATTTAGTTAAAAATCACAAAACGTTGTTCGCTTGTTTTTAGTCTACTCGTTCTGTGTTGTTGTTGTTGTTTACTTTTTTTTGACATTTAATTTGGTTTCCAACACAAAGTCGCGGTACCTATACAATATAAACATTTTGATTGAAAATGAAAAGGATTCGTGAATGCTTAATGACCAACGGAAATTAAAATTAATAATTAATTCGATATTTCAAATGGTCCACGCTTTCTGTTGTACAAAACTATGTTTGTTTTTACAAAAATTATATAATTTATAATACTGCAGCGACAGTGGTATAATTCATTTCATACCTGTTGGCTGGTAAAAAACATTAACTTTAAAACGTTGAGATTATTTTATTTGACACGCTCGTTTTCACTTAGAGTTTTTAATAATTACGGTGAATTTCTAATAATACGTTGTCGTACGACCATAATATACAGTTATAATTATATAATTATAATATATTATATATTATTATTTTACAATAGTTAGATAATATACTGCTTTAATTTCACATACATTTAAAAAAACATGGTCGGATAGTGTATAAAACAAATGATTTTGTTGGTATTGTCATTTCTGAAAATTAAATACGTGTAAAATATATTGCGTATATAGGTAATAAGATAACGTTATTGGTCGTTATAAAACGTATAGATTACAAGTAATTATATAATAATTTTTTTAGAATATAAAAATGTCAAACACCAAGTTAAAGTATTTATACTTTCGTTTGACACATCTTGTCAACAATAATAATATACATCAAATGCAAAAAAAATGGGTTTTGGGGTATTATTTTAATTTTTGGAAATCAAAAGGAACCGATCGCCTATTTGTATTCTATTAAACGCGGATCTAATATGGTAGTTTGGCTCTATATCACCGGGTTAACAACACTGAATAAAATATACGAACGAATTAATGTTTGCGATTAAAACCACATCAGTTGAGAAATACCGAGCGATGAGCAGGGCTTGTTTGCAGCGGTTCCTACCTGATCTCAAACCTATCGTACCTACGTATATTATTTTTATTATTAAAATATTGGTCAGGAACTATTGTTAAAACGATCAAATTTCAAAACGTAATAATAATAATATAATATATAATATTATAGATCAATACGTAATAAGCGTGTCCAAGTGGCGTGCGAGCCGCTTATAAAAATATGGCGACACAGGTGGTTGGCGTATATTATTATTATTATCAATATAATATATGTTTTATTCATGAATGACACTGCAGATATTTTTTGTAGGTTAGATACAACACAACTCTACGTTATGACAAAATTACAGTTTTGACATAGGGCAATTATTTTGATAACTTTTTAATAGAAACTCCGTGTAATATCGTTTGGTTTTTTTAATAAATACATTGTGATTATTATTAATAATTAACGCACTTATACCTAATTGTTATTTGCAGCGAGTCGAACTTAAAAAAATAAAACTAGGAATAAGCAGGGTGTTCTAATCTAAGGTCTACAAAAAGTTGCAGAGGGCTCGATGAGCTTGACGGTAGCACTATATCTAAGAAGTTCTTAGTGACATACTTATTCATAATCAGTTTGATTAGTTGCAAGGTTGCAGCACTGGAAACAGCCTTGACTACTTTTAATCACGAAGCAGAACTTGCAGATTAGATAAAATTGACAAAATGCACAAAAAGTGGCAATAGAAATAATAATGATAAAGTTTTAAATTATCAACAGCCATTAATTTGTATATTGTCTTTAAGAATTTAAAATGAGATAAAAAAAAAATCTACTTAGTGGTTTCGTCGTGGGGCGTATCGACGTTAAACTAAGATATAATCACCAATAATTGGCATTTAAATTATAATTCTGAACAGTCACCAATATTATCTTTGTTGGTGGCACGTCTTTTCAAATGAAACATACATTTCTATTATGTGCCTGCCAATCGTACTGTCGGTAACCTACCTATGGTACTTTGACCACATAACTTAAATGTAGTATCAACATTTTGGTACATATCGCCACGGTATTTTCGGAATATCCTACATTATATACTGTAGTTTTAACCAGAATTGTACGTAATTCGGTCGCTCAAAACTTGCAGTTGTCGAGTGCAGACGATCCGTTAAAAATAATTATTAAGACCGTTTAACTCGGATATAGGACATACTTTTTACAGCCATAAAAATATGAATGGGTCCTTTTTGAAGTGCCATTTTTAGAATCTATCACGATTCACGATTAAACCCTATCTTCTTTTTTAGCTCCAACGTATTGGCAAATTTAATCATTTTTATCATTTATAATAATTGTGTAAAAGTTACCGTCCACGTGTAAAAATGTTATCCATAGTTCGTGTCAACATCATAATAATATATTATAATTTGCCATTTAACGTTTATATATATATTATTTATGTAACACGTTCTTACCTTAGTAAGATGTATGATTGCATTAGTTACCTATCAATACACTTTGCAATGTATTAATACGGTTAAATAATTTTAAACATTAGTTATGGGTACATTTATTATTTATAACATACTTAATACGTTTTTCTCATTAACCTATCGCATACGAACAAAAATAATTGAGTAGCTTGTAACTTTAAATGTGACTAAGATAATGACTACAACTGCAGTACATCTAATATATTACATACTGTAACTGTGACATGTAACCAGTTGCACGGTAGGTATCTTGTAACTTGCAACCGGTTAATGCAACCAATCGAATTCTCCCTGATTGTATATCAGAAAGATAAATAAAAATAATGTTTTTCACAAACCGATAAAGTTTGACTTGTGACTTTGGGACTGCGGCTTGATTTTGATCTAGATGAACTAAATAGATACCTTGGTATAATATAATATGGAAATTGTAATGATATATTCGCCTAGATGATAATAATATGGTGTTTACCATGCGGATGATAATTTATAATAATAAACTTGTCTATTTATTCTATCTCTGGACATTAAAATAATATTATTAAAACACACAACCACGATGTCGTTACCAAGTTTGGTCATCGTAGAATTATTCTGTAATCGCGGGTACGAGTCGTGTAGAAACGATAAACTTTAGCACTGCAGCGGGAATTCAATATTATTATTATACGCGTCTTGGCGACTTTAACGATTTTTAAACGAATAATAGATATCGTAATGTCGTCAAACTAAGCGGTATACAAATACTTCACATGATATATATATATATATATTATATACATATATAATAGGTATATTGTAACACACCACCGCGATAGGAATCAATTACGGACGTAAAATATATAAGGTCGTGAGCAATAAAACTCACATCCAACCCGACGTAAGTAAGTAATAAAAAGGAAAAGCAAGATTGAATAAACGAGGCGATCTCACTAAACAGTCATTTTCTCTGTACATCTAAATGTGTTAGGGAAGACATTTTTTTTTATACATTTTAAGTCGTCTCAACTTTCGTATCGTTATCATTTTTATTATTATTTTTTATTTTAATCGAGTTTCACACGATCTAATACATAATATTATGCATCATATAATTGTAAATCATTATTATTGTTACGATACTGTGGTTTACGAATATAGGTATTGTTGCAGTCCTAACGAAAGAAATATTATAATACCACCCAGGTATATCCAAGGGATCAGCCCAATTAATTTTTTGGAGGCACACTTCTGAAGTTTTCTGAGGCCATCACGATTTTATTTACCTGAATGTTTATGCAAATAAAAATTAGCAAAATCGAAAAACCAAATGAAAACCGAATAAAAAAAATGAATTTCTTGTCAGTGGGCCAATTTTTGTTCGTCCATTTGGTGAGCCCTACAACTGTAGAGTAATAATATATAGTTTTTTCCCATTGTTCTTATCCAATCATAAGCTGGCATTCAACCGAATAAATTGTTTTTAATTCTTATTCATAAGTACACCGCGTCGTAAATCCCTATTGTATTGGCTCTATTATAATATAATTTGTCATAATATAATCCAAAACGAAGGTTTTTGTTCCGAAGTTAAGTAAGTTATTTTATGTTATAGGCAATATTAAAAATTGTATTGAAATAACAAAATACCTACTGAACAAAAACCATAATGAAACATAGAAATCCATTTTCGAAAATAGTCTTAACATTAATTATTAGTACGATATTTAAAAATATTCTGACAGCTAATTATAGAGTATACTAACCCAGAGATTCTAAAACGTTGTGCCACTAATATCTAAAAATTGAACTGTTCAAAACGTCGATGCATATTTAACAATAATAACGTTTAAAAATAATGGTTTAAGTACATTTAACAGATTAGTGTAAACAGGAAAACATAAAATAATAATAGATTCATACAGACATACAGACATGGTTTTATACTTGTCGTCGGAAAAACTATAATTTACATACACATTATTGTGACGGATAATACACATATTGTATTTCCCACAAATATAGCGTCATCCATTCCAATAGTCATAAGATGCCGTTATCTAGTGTATTAACTATTCTACGCAGGGTAGGTGGTACCTATTTGGGGTTTGTAATGAACAAATCGGAATCACTTCATGAACTGCAGTATTGAGATGAGAAAATTGATAAATACAGTTTTATGGACAATATATTGTTGTCGCTTAAATTTTTGGGTTGTAAGTTATTAAAACGTATGGGTTTGTAATTTTTTTTTCAATATTTGACACACGTCAAATATTTTAACATGAAATAAATAATATGGAATTCGTTCGTTTTTAATGACTATGATATTATGCAAGTTCGGTATGTGTATGTGTGCAGGTACGTTGATATTTTAATAATATATATTATATAACTTAATGTATTAAGTAACCGCTCCTAAAAAAAATTAAATCTATATTAAATGTTATAGGTAGGTAATATATTATTATGTATGTGACTCATGCAGCTTTTATTCGCACAAACCCACACGGCACTGATAATATTTTATTGCATAATATAGGTATGTAATTATTATTATGATAATATTAATATTATATTATAATTGTACAACACATGACGGGAAATCGATTTCAGGAAACCGAAGTGATGTTCTCACTTTTGATTAATTAAAACCCTCGCGAGATCTGATAATATAATTTTTTTAAGTTTGCAACGGCAGCGTACTACACTGTACTTGATTTGACGTGTAAGTGCTATATTTTGTACTTACTACTCAGCCTATAATGGGTAAGTATATCCAATGGGGTGACTTGACTTTTTTTAAAGGCTAGTTTTATATTTCACCCACCCTGTAGCACCAATAACCCGATAGAGGCATTCACTGTAATATATTTTGTAACTAAATGTCGTAGTTATTACTAAATAAGTAACTTCCTTTAATATTATTAATACTTAATCAAAGCCTCGTGTTATTTTCCAAATATATTATGATTTAAAACGAGTAAAATGTAGTACTTACAAAATGTTTAATAACTTGATTTTTTAATATAATGTATATTATAAGGTAAGTTCTGATTTGAAAAATAGAATTTTGTATCGACACAGGAAACTCCTTGAATATGGTACAAAAAATATCAATTACTAGAAAGTTTTATGGTACTATGATTTTTTGTAAGTTAAATTTACCGTACTTGAGCCTACTAGCAATTATAATAATAAATAAATAAATAATATTTAAAAAATCCAAAATCAGATTTTGAATAATTACATTATATTAAAGAAATAGAGAGCATAAGCATGATTGGTGAATCACTCCGTATATTATTATGGTGTGATGGTGCTGACGAATTTTTTTGGTTTCTAGTGGTATTCGTTTCATAATGGAATGCCATATAGATAGAGATAAGTAAGTAGCTACATATATTTATGTGTTTAAACCCCTTTTTCCATCATCAAATTTTGAAACTGTCGTGTGAAAAAAAAGGGGATAGGAACGTATAAAGGTGCCGTAAATTTCAACTGGACACAATTTTCGACCGAACAGAGTTGACCATTATTTGGATTAAGACCATACCTATATAATTATTAAGTATCCCTCCCTTAATGCGCTATTGATTGTGCCGATCAACGACCTGCGGAACAGCTACTGTTTCAGGTGCCACCTACTTATTTTGCAACGTAATGCGTCTAATATACCGTGTAAAGCAAATAATATTGACGGTTGAAATTGTTTACACAATATTCGTTGCAACACTCGTTCGACGGACTTACACATTATTATTTTCGAGATCAAAACAAATTAAAAAATTAATTTAAAAACGATCATTTTATTTATAAACATTATAATTACGTAAGTCAGTAAAGTTGGGTGTCATTGGAAGGTTGCAATTTCCATATACGTGTTATGGCTTGGTTAGTAAATTATTAGGTTTTGCGCGTAGGTAATAAAACATAATATTATACTGAAATATATTTGTAGTCGTTGTACTGTGATAAATTTATTTAATATTTTTTCACGTTCAAAACGAATTCCAAATGTTATTTGATCACTAGACGTGTGCCATCACTGAATTCATTGCTAGTCGAAATTCGTTGACGCTTTTTGTACATCGTAGATTTCGTGTCTGAATGAGACATATCATGCGGTAAAACTTTGGATATGTACAGGGTTAATATTTAATGGCAAAACTTTTTATTTAGCCCACATCAACCTAAACTGAGAGGTGAGCCGTGAGCATAACCAAGTCGAAATATAATTCAAATAATACCTACACAAATTGATATCTATATATTTAGTAATATAAATTATTGTGTTAATATACTAATAAAATGAGTGTTTACATTTGTAGAAAGGTGGTTTGTTTAAACTCGCCGAGCATCATAATCGTAGTTAATTTGTTTCATTAAATCGCCCACTATTGCATAAACCTATAATATATACCTAGTTAGAATCATTGACAACCAATTAGCCGACAACCGATTTTCCGACCCACTATAAAGTTACAATTTTCAAAATCAATTAAAATTGTTACTTGCAGTTCAAAATTATGAATATTCCAACATATTATAATTAATAAATTATGTTTTGTAAAAACCACGAACGTTGTTGAAGTAAACTATTTACGCTTTAACCTTCCGTCCCTCTTTTGTTTTCAATGAATATTATTAAAATAAAATACTTATTGCGGATATTGATAAAGTCGAGATTAAATAAGTCATAATAAATACAAAAATAAAAGCAATCACAGCTTTATTGTCTGTCAGAAATGTACGTAAGTCAAGTCAACTCTTCCTACACCTATATTTGGTGTTCAATACTATAAATGCGTCAAAGCATACTAATTGCACTATGAAATTCATACCGCTTTGTAGTTGAAAATTGTAATTTGAAAAATAGGTTTTCACAAAATAGCAATATTATGTATTTCTATTGTCATTTAAATGTATATAAAATATGTTACACCTTATTATTTTGCAAACGATAATGTTTCTGCTAATTTTAAACAGGTTTGCCCAATTCATTCTCCCGAGCCAACCTCTCTATAAGGAACGATAGTTGTCGAGAGTCTTTCACGATAACAGAATCACTCCGTATATGCACTGTCCTATATTATATAAATATCGATTCGGCATAATCTCTCGGTCTACGGCGAATATTATAATAATAATAATAATAATAATAATAATAATAATAATAATAATAATAATAATAATAATAATAATAATAATAATAATAATAATAATAATAAAAATAATAAAAATGTCTCGAAACGCCACAGGACGTATATATATGTATAGGTATAATGATATATATAGAGCACGTCGCTACCGGCACGAGATTCGCATATTTTATCGAATTGATTTCTTTGGATTTCGTAATATTTCTCCACACTGCGCGGGATGAGATACGAGCGATAGGTAAAGGTTCCACACGATATTATTATTTATTTATGTATCTGAGGCCTTTGAGGGGTCGATAGACGGACGGGCAGTATAGACACAGTGGCGGTGGCGACGACGACGACGACGAAGTAACGGAATAAAATATATAACCGTCTTGCCCGCCGGACCGTATAACACAATTTATACCTAGGTATAATATGACATTTATAATATGAAGATCAAACACGTAGTTTTCCGTCGTTCCAGTGCTTGTGTTACGTATAAATAATATATTATATTATCATATTGCGTCGTGCGTTTGGATCGAAAATAATAACCGATGCGATACAACCCACGCACGATGACAATTCCTGCACATGGCTGTAGCTGATATTATTCTTTCGTTTTTATGGGACAAGATATTTACAACATAATATCGATAGCTGCTCCGCTGGTAAACGTCGCGGGAATCGAAAACTTATAGATAAGTATACTATTGTAATGAACACGCACAATCACTATGTTAATTCCATACATTTTATTGGTCGCAGGTACGAAAGTTTGGGTGGCATAGTTTGTCGAGTAGTACCGTCCTATATATTATTATGTCATATAGATTTGGTATAATCTCCCGGTCCACGCCTAATAATATTATAAGTAATAAATAATAATACCATACATTGAGCACGTCACCGCCGGCACAAAATTCTCATATTTTATCGAGTTGATTTCGGATTTTGTGATATATTTTCACATTGCTAGGGATGAGATACGATACGTAGGTACCACGAGACTCGCGCGTATCAGCGAGTTCCACACAATATCATTACTAAGTATATTATGATAGAATATATGTGAGACCTTTGCGAGACGGTCGGTAGACATAGTGGCGATGATGAAGAAAAGGAATAAAACTGTCTTGCCCACCGGACCAAATAACGCAGTAGGTATACCTATGACATAAATAATATGAGGATCAAACACGTAGTTTTCCATCGTTATCCCAGTGTTTATGTCTTGTAAATACATAATAAATTTAATTATTATTATATTATTGCGTCGTATGCGTTGCGTTTAAATCGGATATAACCGATGCGATACAAGCACATGATAATACAATACACACGCGGCTGTTATAAGCGATTATCCTTTCGTTTTTGGGACTGCGAAAGTTTGTGATTATTATTATAAATATTTATAACCTAACCTATCGAACCACGCCGCCGTTAAAGCTCGCGGAAATTGAAAACGTCGGTGTATAAAGGTACCTAGGTAATAATATTGTTAGAAGCACGCACGGTTATTATTACCACCGTTTGTATAAATATATATATCCACTCAGGTTAGGTTACGTCGTCGTACGAAAGCTTAGGCGGTATAGTGTAAAACAGAGGGGTGCAAAATTAACATCTCCCCGCAACCCGCAAACGGACAAATTATCATAGACATATTATATCGATATATTGTGTACTGCACCTCTCCCCAGTAAGTGGCCGTAACATGTTAGGACAAGGTCACCCGTTTCCAACAAAAGTATACCTTTATTCTTTTTTCCGAAAAATAAACGGTGGATTCTCTTTTCCGGCATATGAATAAACTTAAAAACTTTTACGGTAGCGTACGAATTATATTGCATAGTAGTAGTTATAAGAGGGGATTCCTATTAGTTGGACAAATAAATATGAATTAAATTGACAAATGTTTGATTTTCATTCGATTAGTGTATCGTACAACATTTGTTTCACGAGGAAAAAATATTAAAAATTGAATAGGTACAAGGTTTCTCATAATATATAAGTATAATAATTATACTAGTATATTAAGTATGCCATAATTTAAAAGTATTAAAATGAGTATATTATTAAAATATAGTAACTTTTTTTTCACACGCGTATCTAGTTGAAATCTAACGAAATTCTTTAAAATTAAGTAAATATGTTAAATATTTTTACCAATCGCTGCAGACTTCAATGAGAAACCTGGCTGCTTTTTCGTATTCAAGTTTTTGACCGTGCCCAAAATGTTGTGCTCAAAATGTATAAGTACTTTACTTCTAAAAAAAGAAGTTAACCGATCCTAACCTAACCAGATCTAATAAATTGTCGAGGGTAAGTATAGTGCAATCGGTTCACTCCATGTGGCGATATTACATAAAAAAAAAAAAAATCAAAAAAAAGATCTAATAAATTATAATAATATTATGTATGACGTATCGATATCAACCTCGCAGCGTGTTCCATTTTAGCGCTTCGATAGTGTCGGTACCTATTTTATCCTCGTAAAAAGTACCTATATTGGTATTGCCAATAAAATTTGCTCTTGTCGTCGGATAACTATTTCGCAGACTTCCGTTACGAAAACCATGACACGATTAACGTAATAATAATCGATACACCTCGTCGTCGCCGGTGCGTTATTAATTATCTCGCGGTCTGGTAATACAGACAAATAATTACGATGGTGACAAGCAAGCCATAGGAAACCGACTTAGTTATAGTCGCACCTTCAGACCGATACATAAGGGGCGACCGCAAACGGATGCGAAAAGTGTGTAATATAAACGTAGTGTTACCTATAGTTAGTAGAAGAAGAATAGTTCCGTAGTGTTTATAAAAGAATACAAATAATGATTAATCGATTGAAAAATAATAAAAATAATGTCCTGTTATTGATTTTCGTTTATTATAATACATTATCACTCGCGCCGTCTGATAAAATATTAAAATATTAAAATGAGGATAATTGAAGGACAATCTGGGCCAACAGAATCTCCCCGTAATTATGAGACGCAAAACTCCATCCGTGACTGTGTTTGTAGTTAAATTGCCTATCTATAATGCCGTGTGATTCAAGTTGTATTCTTAATATTATAATAATCTAATATTATGTGAGCGAGTGTTATAAATGTATGGAAAATTTTTTTACGCCTAACACAGTCCTATTTCCGTTTACAGACGTTTTTTAGTTGTATATTATTTCGCCTTTTTTACGTAATTTTTTTTATCGATTTCCGTAAATAAATTGAAGAAAATTTATGACACTTTTTTCGTTTTTGATTTATGTCAGTTTTAACGAATTCCATTCTTTTAATTGCTGATAATCACAGTTATATCAACCTTTATTCGTGACATTTATCAAACATGTCCTAATTGTACAGTGTAATAAAAATATTTTTAATAACATTTCAAAATTATTAATTTGACAATATTTTGAATAAAACATGAAAACTGTATCTGGTAAGTAATATTTTATTTAAAAATATATATAGGTATAAAAATAGTATTATATTCTTAAAGTGTTTGTATTTTATTATTTAAAATGAAAAAAATTGTTAGTTTAAATTAGTTTAAATTTGAAGAGGATAAGCTGTGAGTTTTTGGCGAGGTCAAATTTTTTATTCACAACAGAAATTAAATAATTTTTTAATCGATTTTAATTCGTTAATTTTAATTGTAACCAATTATTATTACATAAATAAGTATTACTCGAAAATTAAGTCTTTCACTAAGGCTGTCACGAAATACACGAACATTAATTTTAATTAAAAAATAAAAAATGTTTCCAATACACCTATTTGAATGTTGTTTTAAAATTTGTTTTATTCTTTTGAGGTGTACTCCCTTATAATGTCAACGGTGTCTTGAGAATCGTTTTGAGAACAACAGTGAACTTTTAATTTCTATCTACCATTTCCCTCAACCAGTCTTACTCTATTTGATACATTTCAGATTAGAATATTGTATTAGTAAATTATATTGTTATATTATTATGTGTATTGTGCCCGTTAAAATTATAACTCATCAGTTTGTTTGTATATTTACAACATATTTAGCGCTTGTACTATTTGCAATTTCAGCTCCAATATAAACAGTGTGACAACCTATACCATTTTTTAAATATAATTTTATATAACAATATTATCATGCAATTGGGAGCTATATAAGAGCGATTTCGAGCAATTAAAATCATTATTGTCTAGTGGCTCGACAAGTAAAAATATTACTACAGTTGAACAAATAAAATGGAAATATGATACACACACAAACACACTTGATACTAAGCACACTACAGACTAAACTAAATTTATTAGAGATGGAAAATATTTTACTGTGTACTTGATGTCCTAAAAATCGGATAAAACAGAATCATCATGACATAACCATAATAATATTGTAACAAATATAAATTTCACGTTGTGCGTTATCATTAGCTGTACCATTCCATGACTGTAACCTGTTATGTTTCTTAGTCCTACATTATAATCTTCAATGCTTGTATAAAATATGGGAGATGGTATATTAGGTCAATTTTGGTACTTGTAATTAGCGCCACAAATCGGTACACAATCGGTATACATTTATATGCGTAAGTAAATTTTCGATAAAATAAAAAAAAAAACATGTAATTTTCAACACATCTAAATATTAATTTTAGTAATCGAAGCCAAGTCAGAAAACGAAATGACATAATATTTTATAATTTACACCACATTTTAAATTTCGATTATTGGAATTTATCTGATAATTTTACCGATCTCACGTCAGCACATAACACGTGAATAAATTACTGAAATAAATTGGCATTAACATTAATGGACAGTGAATTTTAATATTCCTGATTTTTTATATGCGTAAATTAATTAATTATAATTAACTGGAATATTACTCATTTACAATATACAAAGTGCGTATAATATACAATAATTACAATTAGCTTACAATTTTTAATTTTACTTTACATGGGCACTTTTAAATTTTAATATTTTTCCTGAAAGGTGTCGGCCTGTAAAAATTAATTTGATTGATGTGTACAATATATAGGTTTTCATGAATACGTTTTAGAAAATTGATTATATTTTTAAAATGGCGCAAATTAAAATTTTAATAGGTACAAGATTACGACGATTACATAATTTTCTTATATCTAGATTTATGTGGTGCAAATTACAATCTTAAAAGTCAAAATGTGGCACAATAATTACATACGACCTAAAATGTAATATCATGTTCACTGCAGGCGCTCAGAACACTCGACGGCGATGATGGACAGAATATTATGCGTTTTCACATAATAATAATATTATTATCATACAGAAACCTACTACAAGTTAGTATGCGTAATACGTCGGCGATGTGAAATTATAATATTATACGTATCCTACCGCAGCTACTAGAGTTGTAGTCAAATCAACCGACGTCGTTAGTATCCGTCCGTCTGACCGTCTCTCTTTCTGTGCTCCACCGTCACTTTACATTCACAAGCGAATATATTATTATTATTATTATTACTGTGTGTGATGCTCGTCCGTCTCTCTTGGACTGTGTCTTACACGCTTTTCACCAGCTGCTGTCTTGATTTACAGAACATTATCGTACCATAACCGGTGCTGCCTTAGGGTGATTTCGATATTATAGAGATTAATCAATTACGAACAGCATTTTCGTCATATTATACATCATATAATATCATCGCTGTCGCCGGTCGTTGCTGTACCTCCAAACGTAAATCGACCACGAATTCCTCGAGCTTACAAATTAAACGTTTGACTCATAGGTCACGGTGAGTTGATTTCCTCAAACAAAACTTCGGGATACCTATCGATCAAGTTTGACCAGTGACACCACTTTAATTTTGATAGGGGTGAAAAATGTAAGCAGGTCAATTTTTTTTCATCGTCAAGCTACTTGTTCTGCATTACAGCTACTCGAGTAGTCAAATCAACCAACGTCGTTAGTATTCGTCCGTCTGTCAGTCTTATTCTGTATTCGCCGTCACTTAACATTCACGAGCGAACATATTATTATTGTGTGTGATATGTGTCCGTCTCTCTCGTCCCGCGAACTGTGTCTTACACGCTTTTAACCAGCTGTTGCCTTCCGTCTGTATTTACAGAATATTATCGTATCATACGCATAACCGGTGCAGCCGTAGGGCGATTTCGACATTATAGAGATTAATCATTTATGAACAGCATTTTCGTCCAAATATTATGGTCGCATGATGGTGATTTATACATGTTATCATATTATAATATGACCGTCGATGTGCCATTATACCTCAAATTCCTCTAGTAAAACACTATTATGTCGTCCACATAGGAAAAATCGCGATCTCATCGAAAGTTTTAAATGTTGGACTTCAGTTGACCTTAGGTCGCGGTGAGTTGATTTTCTAAAACAAAACTTCGGACACCTGCTATACAAATCAAGTTCGATCAGTGGTGCCATTTGAGTGAGTTTTTTTATAGGAGCAACTTTATTTTCAAATTTTTCATCACCAAGCTGCTACTCGTGTATAGTCAAATCAACCGACGTATAGTATAGTATCCGTTCGTCCGTCTCTTTCTGTGGGTACTCGCGCTCTCCACCTCCACTTCACATTCACGAGCGGACATATTATAATAGCTCTGAGTAGTAATTTAATTATTATATTATTATACGTAGACGCGCTGTGAGACGAGTTGATTAATTTTTCAATTCACCAGGTTGAAACTATTTATTTTTATTCAGATCATCACACCAATAATTATTATACGACGAGTGCACACAAACAAGCGGCCAAACGTGTCTTCAGGAACTCCTTTATGGATTTATATATATATATATATCCTTCATCAACATATAAGCAACCCTCGTCGACCGACTAAACAGAGTTATTTATAAAACGCAATTAACTGTACATAATAATGGATTGTTCGGCGGCAGTATTTTTCGAACCAACTTTGCTGAGAAATTCGTTTTCCCGCGTTCGTATATATAATAACAATACTTTATACCACGAAATAGCCGTTTAAAACTTTAAACGTTGTTCCGGCTTAATAATTCAGCTCATTGTTCAAATATAATCAATATTTAAATTCCACAGAGTTTATCTTTTGAACCTGACGAGTTTTCATTATGATTACCTATATTATATAATAATAATTTGTAGGTATATATTGCAAAAAAGTGTTATTGAAACATTTCTATGTCCTCGTCATCGTCGAGAGTTGACGTTATATATAATTTTGTGAAATTGTCACTCCAGATCAAAGGTAGAAGAGTCAGCTTCCGCGTAGCGCATTTGTGAACCAAACACAAAAACAAAAATCAAAATGAATAATAATAAATATAATTTAAAAAGTACCTGGTTATAACAATAAAATTAACAAGTAAGCTAAGTATACTCTTTTGAAATTCGATTTTACATATTGAATTTCTCGGAAAAATGTGCTGCTTCGAAATATGATATTAAATGTACCATAAAAAAACAGTAAAATATTTTTATTTTCAAAAATGATATTCGTTATTTCTCAAAGTTCTCTTGGTAAAACAATATTTGAAAAACGTTGATACTTTTCGAGAAAATGAGAGTTTGCCTTTACTAAAATCACCTTATATAAAAGCACCTTCATTAAAGAATTTAAACTTATAAAAAATTAGGTATTTGTAAAAACTTATATAAAGACGAAACTTATTAACTGATCGCTTCGGCCACAACAACACTTTTACATAATAATGATTATGCTAATTATTATCGAATGACCCATCGATTAACCAAGGGAGCTTTAATTATTATTATTTTTTTTTAACAAATCTGTGTTTTATTTATTTTTATTGTTATATATTTTTTCCTTTTTCTCACATTAATAGGGTATTTGGGTTTAACGTCGTTATTAAACTGCACGGTCTAATTGAATTCAGTTAAATTAATTTGCCAAAGATGTCGGGGAGTGCCATTTCCACCGCCGACGGATAAATCGAAAAAAAGGAATAATTACTTTCCATTATTTGTATTTTAATTTTTTAAACCAACGAGGAAAATAATATAATCATGTATAATATTTGATTTTTTTACTATCGTAAATTCCTCGTGGTCGTGATTCTACGAAAAGTTCAATAACTCTCTGATTGAAAAAGATATAGACGACAATAGGGGGGAAAATATGAAATAACAAAAAATAACAATACGGCTTCGTTAAATTACTATAATGACAACTGCGTATAGTTTTACTATCGTTTTTAGAAAATATATCCAAATCAACGTTTGTGTGTTAAGTATTTAATATCGAAGGTTCTTTATATGTACCTACATATTATGTTCCTTCTAAAATTAAGTTAAATAAAGTTATCAGTTTATCTCTGGCCAGACATCATTAGTTTAACCCGTATATGAAAGAAGTTACAATAAATATATTTAAGGTATATATTCTCAGAATGGATCACACCGAGATAATAATATGACCTGCGAGCAAAGATCGAACTTCCATTGTGCGCCCATCATACAATGTACAATGCAATGACAGTCAAGCACATCGTCGTCCACTGTCCAAATAATCTTACAAAGGCCAGAAATTAATTACCAGAAAATCAATATGAAACATAAGAACCATTTGTAAATGTCGATAATAGCATTAAAAAATAAAAGAAATCAATTAATTTAATGAAAGCTAATGACCTTGTGTTGATGCTCAAAAAAAAAAAATATATATATATTATTTTCATATTTATAATATAGGCGCATAATAAACAATATAATTTTAATATGATGTATCATTAACTTCATCAATCATTACAAAATCGATAATGGAAAAAATTCCATCAAGACAAACGATGATATTGATATCTCACATAATATGTTATCCACCGAGTATATAATATTATGCTTAATACAATTCTTATTATTATTATTTTATGTCACAGTAATCGAATTTTTTCGTGAACATCAATAAGTGGTATAGGGTAATTTAGTGGAGCGATGCACTATTTATTTACCGAACTAAGTCGAATTAATATGGTTATAGGTAACCTATAATGGAAATCTATATATATATATAGAAATGGAGCGTGAAAAATGTACGTTACCTCATCAATCGAGAACGGCAGGTTCGATTTGGCTCATTTTTTTTTTTAAGATGTTCGTAATTGCCAGGAGAAGGTTTTTACGAAATTTTAGGATAATCCACCGGAAAAGTAGGAAATCTGGATGTAAAAAATACAACAGTGGCGCAACAGTGTATTATATATTGGTTTCTATTGGTTAATCGGGCATGTTTGTTGATTTGTACTATTATTTTTTATCGATAGATATATATAAATGAATGTTTGTGTATAGATTAAACCTCTGGGTAAAAGTTTTCTACACCATAAATCGAATATTAAATAACGAATTGAACAAAGTTTGAGTCATAAAGAGTTGGTACATTTAACGGGCAACGAAGTGCACGGGATCAGCTAGTATATTATATATTATATCATAATATATGAGTTTTATTCGACAGAAAAATCGTATCATGAAACTCAGGATAATAACTAACACGAAAAAGGTATATTGAACAAATGTCCATATTTTGTATGTAAAAAAAAAATAGTTTAATATATTTTTAAAAATAATAACTACATACCTAATAGTTTTTAATTATTAAAAACAAAATGTTAATTAGGGAAATGTTGAGAGTAGTTAACTGTTTACTAACTGTGGTACTGTTTAGTTACAATATTTATTTGTTTTTTAACATTTGAAGATATTTTTTTCCCCCAATATTTGTGCTCCTAATTGTCAAATCTAATATAATATCACGGTTCATCGAAATCGCGCCGACAAACATCATATGCATATTATTATTATTGTTTTAAAATACTCCTCTCGATTGATTACGGTCAGTGCACAACGCTAATGCATAGGTATATAATTCCGATCTCCATATAATATTATCATGTACATTATACGAAAAGTAGGTAGGTAAGTACAAAATGTATGACGTATTACCGCCGAGGATATATTATTTCGTACCCACGTATTGCATCAACGGCATACATTTTTACAACGAGTTTTTGAGCAATTTTCTTTCGTGCGGATGCAGTTTTCCGACACACTACGATTGGGCGCACACGCTCGTCTTCTTTCTCCGAAACTCACACTCACGCACACGTATGACCTGCACGTCGGTTGCATAATGCTCATGTACGCGTATGACCTTTTGGTTTGTTTGTCAGACTAGAGAGTGACGCCCGGCGAGAGCTGCAGGTGGGAGAGATGTGGCGTGGAGCGAGAGAGATAGACACACAGAGAGAGACTATCCGTTTACGCAGCGTCGATGGCAGACAGCTTGGGCCAAACACACACACACACACACACACACTTAGGCATACTTGTTAAATATTTAAATATTAGTATTTAAATACTTATTATTATATTTTGTATTTAAAAATATGAAATACAAAATACTTTCGAAAAAGATTTTTAGTTTGGTTTTTCGACTATGAAGAAATTGCTTATCTTCGACGAGACGATGTGATAATTATAAAATATATTGTTGTCGACAAACAATATCATTTATACATATTACGGGAAAAATAATAGTATACCGTATATTTGGCTATTTATACTTTATAGTACCATAGCACGACGACACCCCGCGTTCCAGTATCCCACACTCGTTATTCGTTAATCGTTATACTTTAGCCACTATAGTCACTACTCACTAGACTAATCTTGTCATGGGTCCTGACCATATTCAATACACATTATTACATTAAACAAATAATTAGTTTTAATAATTAAGAACCTGAAAACAACAAAGCTAAAAAAAATGTATTTAGAAGTATTTGAAATACTTTTGGAATATATTTGTATTTGTATTTAAATACTTATTAGCAAAGGTATTTAAATAAATATTTTAATACTTTTTAACTGAAGTATTTAAATACCTATTTGAAATAATTTTTAAATATTTTTTATATTGAAATATTTTTAACAACATTGCACTTAAATTTAATATTCAATACAAGTCCGTTATTATTGTGTGTAGGTACAAACGAGAGCGCACTCGACGGATGCCGTCGCTGCTGCTGATCGCGGACCGTCGCCCGTGAAAGTCCGCCCTTGAAACCGAAACGCGGTTGTAGGTCGTCCGCGCACTGCGCACGCTCGTGGAATACATTATATTCCAACGGACGGTTAGGTATTAACCAGCTGTGGTATACACCTGCGTGGCGGTAATTATTATCATTTTCTTTCCCAAGCGTAATATACGCTTCACCCGATCGTCAAGGTCCATAGTACCTATAGGTACATAATGCGACGCCGTGAAAGGGCTACGGAATCGTGCTCGCTGCAGCTTCTGTTCGTCTCCTGCAGCCTGCACATAACCGTTAACGCGGTATATAGTACGTCATATAAGTGTTATAATTATATTATTATCGTTGTGCTATAATAATATATATTAATACAATTTCCACCGACCGCATAAGTTATTATTTGTTTCCAAGTTTTGCATTTTTGAAAAAAAAATATCTTTTTAAGTATTTACATTTTGTATTGATTATGTCATCACGTCTTAATACAAAAACAAAATATATAACTACATAGTAGTAGTTGGTTTTAAGGTTATTTAAAAAAAAAAATTTAACTTTGACAACATCCTAATCATTTAGAGGCAACACTAATCGCTATATAAAAAAAGTGGTATTTATATAGACCTAATTAGCCTGGGAAAACTGCATAGGACTTTGCATAGACAGATTTCAATATTGAAAACGGGTTATGATTTATTGAACAATTTACTAGGAATGTTTTAATAGGACCAATTATTTATGATATTTGTTTTTTCAGCTGAAATATCGATGAACTAAAAAATTATACTTTCATACTTTCATTGTTTTTATATAACAATACCAGTTATTTCAAATATTGAAAATCACATCAATTGATGAATAAAATTACAAAATTTATCTAATCGACTCAAGTCCTAAAGGTTTGTCAGTCTATTTAGTCTTTAGTGTAATATTAGTGGTATAAAAATAGTGATTATAAAATGCATTATGTGCCTGCGCGTAAAAAGTATTTAAAATTAAAATTAAAAATAATACGGTTCATCATACGAGTGATTCATTTCCATATTAATGTCCACTTACTTGTCACATTATAACAAGTCACCTGAAATTACTGTTATATCAATAATTGAAAATTATTTCCTCATAAAATAAATATTTTTCTCCTTAAATTACAGCCGACTTTAGTCCAGTTAAACGCCATAATGAGAAACAGAATACTTTCCTCAAAATGTATCACACTGGGTATAATATATATTGTTACGTGTAGGTTACGAGCACACGCATACAATCTAAATTTGAACCAAACGTTCCATGGAATGATTTTTTCGTTGTAACTTTATGGGCATACCAACTCACAAAATTATTTTTTTCTATTATTTATTAAAAATTCAGTTTTAAATTCGTTATGTTATTGTATATGCACGTTATGGCGAGAAGGAAATACTCTAAAGTAAACTATTTTACGGAACTCAGGAAATTGAAGTTCACATACCTACATAATACAGTACACTCTACTGTTGTATTTGATGTGAAAAATACGTATAACCATTATTAAAAAATATATATAATAATACCATGAGCTTTTCTTACGACTTTGCCAGCTGGTGACTTTTTGTATGACCCGCAAAACCCGCGAAAATGATTTTAGTTTTTGGTAGTGCAATGCATAATCTTGTTAGCATTTTTTTTCCACATACATAAAAATATTAGTTTATCCGAGAACTGGGTTGACTAACATAATAATATGTTTGAAATATCACTCGGTATTGCATAATCTCAAATAAATCCAACATAAAAAAACGAATTAAATAATGTCAACAATCACACTTATTTTTTTTTTGTAATTACGTTCAGTTAGGTACCTGCAGCTATATGATATATACACATAATATTATTATAGTATTCATACTTTTTCTATTTCTTTTTAAATGTTTTATTCATTTATAAAACAACATAATATATGGATACGATAGGTAGATACAACGTAACGTATACCATTCGATGTTTTTTTTTTTTTTGTTTTTATTTGTTCCAATGCGTACCTTCATACGTGACCCTTGAGACTATAATACAATTTAAAGTGGCCATAGGTCTCAAGAGGCTGAAGAAAGGAATAAAGGTTATAACTTATAACTCAAACCCGCAATTTGTCGAATCGTACACAAGTAAAGTCAACCCCGAGAAAACGATAATAGGTAGTTGGCCGTACAAATTCAAAATGTTTAATTCTAGATAATCTCAATATAATTAGCTGGTACCTACCTCAGTATAATATAATAAAAAAAGAGTGAATATAATGAAAAAAATCGCTCTTCCGACAGTTATTAACCATTAACAATACCTGATATTGTGTGGCTACCTACATACATAGCTGATAACAATTTAGTGTCCAAGCCTTTGCATAATTGTTCTGGATCGAATTTAAATGAATATACGACCAATGACTTTATATTGATGTCATACAGTTGAAATAATAATATAACTTTAGACCGTAACGAATCAGGTTTTAATGAAATATCAGCTACATGGCGAAACGCGTGGGACAATGAACCATTATTGTTATTACGTTGCACTGCAATCTGGTAAGTCGAACACAAACGACTATGATAATAATATAGGTAGTTTTATCGTTTATAGTTATCGCGTGAATGACGTATTTATATGTATTTTCATGTATTATTATTTAGCTGCAACGGTTGCGCACTCATATTGATTTTCTTTTAATATAATATTATTACATAGATTAAAAAAAATGCAAGCATTATATGGAGACGTGAGTGGTTACATGCATTATGCTATACGTGTTTGGAAATGCACCCGATAATAATAATACTGCTTACATTTTCAGTTTAGTTGCGCAAAACAATAAATCGAAATATCATGGTTGTAATTATGGGCAAGAATGAACAATTGTACGGACTTCGCAGTTTACTGAAACATAATTAATAATAATTGTTGTACATATTTTCCATATTGCATACAGTAAAGGCTCAACCATTGTAACAGTTGGGGTAAGCAAGATTAAAAATTGTTCTGTCTATTGATTGAAAAAATAATTAGACTTATTTATTTTTACAACGTTCCGAAAGAAAATTTGACCAATTAGAGGGGAGGGAACACACGGTGATGGTTTTATATAGTTGTTTATGTGGTTGAATTAACGATTTTGAACTATTTAAAAAAAAAAAAAAACAGATCTCTATAAATAATATATAGATCACTTTATATTATTGTGTTTCCTCTAAAACCACAACATTTAATAGGTACTAGGTACCCAATATTTTTGAAAAACGGGACGTGTGCATTTTAAACTAAAAATTTGGATTTCCTTGTGAAATATAACGGATTAAGTTATATAACCTTAAGTATAGGTTTAACATTTTCGTCTGTCTTCAACTCATCGGTCCTCCTACAACCGTATAGTTACGAACAAAACGATCGTTACAACGGTCAATGTATATAATGAGTATATTGATCTGCACAATAAACACGATAACGGATTATTATTTTTTTATCCGTCTGTCATTCGATCTCATCGGAATAACTCGGCCATTTTATTTCTTTTGATTTATTTACATTTTCCGTAAATCTATAGGTACACTGCTGATACTGTAATGCAGTGTTTCCCAGAGGACACGCTAGTGTGCACATTCAAGACGAATGTGTTTCCCGGTCCTAAAGTACTTATTTTTTGGCAAATTGACAATATTTTAAAGTTTTAGTCTTAGAAAAATTAATAAAAATGTGCTGCCGTGACGAGAAAATAGTTTGAGAACCACTGCCGTAATGATTATATCGTCGTACATGTATTATACCGCACAGTGTGTCGGTGTTTGCCTAATAATATAGATAAACCCAACCAAATTTTAAATTTTGCAACTTACAGTTAAACAATAATTATTGCGATCGCGATGTACAAAAAAAAAATCGTGACCACTTCTAATAATAAGTGTTACTATTATTGTATTATATTACCTATTACCTACTTGGTTTTATGATGTAAACATATAAGTGATGATTGTTTGTTCCATAAGAAAAAAAAATTGCTCGTCTGAAGCACAAAAATATTACTTATACAAGAGGCAGCGTGAGTTCAGTGTTCCCCAACCATGGTACCCAAACGATATTTTCGTGGTATTTCAATGGAGATTACTGGTTTTTATCATCGTCGAGTAAAATCATCCTACATAGTATTTCAAAACCATAAAATATAATCTGTATTGATGTTAAGCGAATACGTCACAACGTTTATTTCGAACCTATTTACTGTGCCTAATTTATTATTATCTACGTTTTTTTTTTCCCATGATGGCCGCTGATCGACACACATTGCACATAAGCAACATAATATAGTAAATAATATATTATGATATATAATCGATAACAATGATTATTATTGGACTGTTGCATATTATATTACACGTGTAGGCTGTAGGCACATCTTCGTTTCACTCGGGTCAATACTTTCAAATGCTAAAATAAAACGAGTTGGAAGAGTGAAGGTTAACCCTCCACAAAACACATTGATATATGTGAGTATCACACGTCACAAAATACAATTACAACAGAATTAAATTGAAATAATTACGATACTAAGACCTTAGACCACATAGGTCACAGGTCCAAATACTCTCAACAAAAAATTAATCACAATCGATATCAGTGTAATTTACGAGTAAACAGTTGATGATTAAATCGATAAATGTCCAATAAATACGTCAACTATCTGTTCGGATATATACCGAAGAATTCGCTGCACTTGCATTATCAATCATCTGCAAGACATATAGGAATAAACAAGATAATTAATAGAGGTAAAGTTTTTTTCGGCGTGTCCTTAGTAATGTTTTTTTTTTTTTAATTATCGAACAATGATTAGAAGATATAGGTAAATTATCCGAATAGATAATCTTTGAGAAACGGTTTTTACATAGCACTACCGGTTAGACGATTTATTTTTCATAGCGCCGCTACGACAGCAAATCCTTATTTAGAGCACTCGTTCCAGATTATACAATAAGCAGTTTTGTGCGGCGAGGAGTGACGAACCCTGGAAAAAAAAAGGACTTTTGAAATGTCCTTGTACTGATTAAGAGTGAGGCTCTAGAGCTGGCGGTGACATCCTGCAGCAGGTGCCGATCGAAGTAATTACCTTTGCAGCCTGCTGCACCAGGTATGTCTTACGGATTTTGCACGTCAAAACCGACAACATAACGCGAATGCGCAGCTGTTACAACAACAAATCCTGACAATAATAGTAATCATCATAACCGTTGCCACTGTCGACAACAATATGATCGTCGTTTATAATAGATAATAAATGCGCGTGGATGAAACATACCATAATACCTAATATGTATTCAGGTGTGATCGAAGAGCATACCAGTTACCAAAGTGGTTATATGTAATTAATATGGAATGATGTCATAACCAACTGCGAAAAGTGGAACCACAATGCAAATATTTTATATAGATACCATTTAAGTTTGTATATACTTTGTAATAATAACTTAAGAACTCTGACAAATTATCAGGTTAAATTCCAATATTAATATAGGTAGTCAAAAATAATGAAAAATAAATAATTAAATTGAAATGAACATTATTTAATTAAAAATCGGCAGATATTGGATTGACAAAATAAATTGTCTTTATCTTAACCGCACATATAACCACTAACTAGCACACTCTTCGCTCACAGTATATTAGGTACAGGGATGTCCAATATTATATTAGCTACAATATAATTATATGTGATTTGGTCTATGACGGATCGGTTCGCTAAAAACCAAATAATATAAACGGTCGACCTGTAGAATCAAACACGATTTTTACGGTGTGTTTTTATTAGCTGATACTCTTTGATGAGTATTACACACATTATCTGACACGTCCTCGTTGTTCACCTCAATACCTTCACATTATGTTTGTTTAAATATGTTATTGCCACTCGAGTCACGAGCACACACTTATGTTATTATCCGAACATAAAAATATAGTATGAGCACTGCTGCAGATAATGATAAATATTATAATAATAATATAATGTAATTTTACTCTTGGCTCTGTAAAAATAAAATTAATTTTATAATGATATTGGCACCGTCAATCACCTGTGGTATAAACGTGGTAAATACCACTAGGTATATTCAAAACCACATAATAATGCCCAACATATATTATTGTAATACAGTCATATACGATTTATTTTATCAATCAACATTAAAATATAATATTACTTATAAACTATTATGGTATAATTATATAATATGGATAATATACGACATTGTAGTTGTGCATATTAATTTATTTAAACACGATTTTGGAGTTCAGTCATTTTATATTACAATATGAACAATAAGCTTATAATTTATATAGACGATAAAAGATACGATAATATCACGAGGAGTAAAAGTGAAGAGCCACCTCCTAGTTGGAGGTAGGTACCTGGCTACTTCTTCGTGAAATTATAGATAATAATATTATGTAAAAATAAAACGATGATTTCAATAATAACTAAACAAGTACTTACCTACGTAGGTAAGTATGTCTATATTTATATTATACGTAACAAATGCCCCTGCAGGATTCGACAATGGCGTTCCATCAATAATAGTAATTATTCGTTACATTTTCCATAGCGACTGTTGTATTGAACAGGTTTAAAAAAAAAACCACCTGCGTTTCAGATATCGTCTTATGACATCGACGAACACAAACGCGTCAATAATAATTGATAATATCATATTTATAAGTACGTTTCCCGTGCGGAGGCGGTGAGAACAACCACTTTCGTACATTATTATTGTATTATAAGAAATGATTTGCGTGTGTGTAATAATAAAATAACAATAATATCATATAAAGACATACACACCATAGACAGTAAATACCAATCCGACAAAGTAGTGCGAGTGAAAACCGAACGGTCCAAATATATAGAACATTCGCAGCAGAGTACCTACCTAAGCAAGGTCATTTTTGAACAACTTCGCTAAGTCCCCGGTGGTAAAAAAAAAATTATCTTTAAATTGGGTCATAACTGGTTCGAGCATAACCTATGCACATCGGCGTGCCTCGTAATAATATAATATATAACTGCCATGCGTGGATTAGTTCCGCACGAAAAAAACAAATGACGAGCACACGAGACGCAGCCACAAAACATATAATATTACAGTCGGATCGCCAAAACTCGAACTATCGATAGCTCGAATTTTTTTCTCGCTTCTTTATTTGTGGCGTATTCATTTAATACAATTTTATTTAATATTCTCATTTCGCTGGTGGTGCAGTAAGGCGCGAATCTAGAAATCTGAATTTGAATGCGTGTGTGTGGTGGGGGAGGGTTAAATTATTTTTCAGAAATAGCATAATTATAGTCTTAGTACTTCCAAGAACATATTATTATAATATATTGTAGATAACATTATAGATTTTATAACAATATTAACAATTTTAAATTTGTGGACATCTTAATACGTAGAAACTATTTATTATATTATTATGGCATAAATAAATACATGAAATATAACATTTACAAAGGGGAGGGGCTGAGCCCCTTAGCCTCCCCCTCCAGGATCCACTCTTAAATGTAGTGTGTACAAATCCAACGACTTGATTATTTCCGTCATACAAAAGTCGAATGATATCATAATATAATATATAGGTGATAAACGAAAAACAAAAATGGCTGTTTTTTCGAGGCTAAGAAGAGGTCAAGTACCTTTTAGTTCATTCGAGTGTTGTGAACGGTATGCAAATCGCGTTTTACGGAGTCCGCCCGCAGATATATAGCTACCGCCGAATAAAATCAATCGCTCCCGTTCGAGTTCGCTTGGTGGTCGGTACCTCTATACCCGGTAATCGGTTCCCGCACAACGATCCGGGTTATTGTTGTTGTTGTTGTTTTGTTTATGTTCGTGCGATGACAGTCGCGTTCGATCTCTGCGAAATCATTAGTGGTGGCTCTCACGCGATAAAACGCGGTGGCTTTAAACTCGACTGCAGTGCATCATTCTAATCGTAAAATGTTTTATTGTAATAGTATTGTAATTTACCAATATTTTATTCCCTAGGTAGGCTATATTATACTCGGAGTGGCTATATAGAATATACATCTGTGGCAATATTATTTTTTCCATCTCATACTTTATGCTCTGCCTGTGCTCTCCACAACCTTACGATTTTACCCATACTTGTCTAATATTTTTCGGTCGGTGGTGCCCACCTATGTGAGACTGACGCGTCGCAGTCGATGTGTTTTCATGTTCATAATCATCTGGATTAATGAATCGGTTAAGAGTTACAACAATTTAAAGACCAAAGTACAAGATTTGAAATCATAGAATTTAAAACGATATAAATAATAAATTATTGAATATATAATATTAAAACGATTAGTCCTATACATTGTTAATATTTTTTTCCCTATCCTGCTCTTTTATCATTGAGACGAGGCTGTCCTGCTCATACATACCCGCATCTTGTTTTAAACGTCATCATGACGCCTTGGCCTGATTAATACTGCAGGACGTTTCTTTGGCTAGACGTTTGGTTTACACGATTCATAATATTATATATGTCTATATGCCTATGTATGTTCTTCGAGACTTTCTATTTCACACTAGTCCCGAAAATGTTTCGGTGCCGCCCACGCGTTTGTGTTGTGGTAGCTATACCGTCATAGTCATATTTTCGTTCTCAAACCAGTCGTATTTTGCTTAAATAATAATATTAAGGGCGTCGGAGACGGTGCACTTTTTAGTACAAGGACATGCCTCACAGAAAAAACTCTGTAGAAAAGTCGGATTTTGTTAATTTTTTTTTAATTTAATAAAAGAGAACATTTTGCGGGACGGATAAAAGACCGAATTTCAAAATTATAATTACAGAAGCTATTTGAATAATGCATAATATTTGTTCTTTTCAAACGTATTTGTCCACCACTATTTAAAGTAAAATGAAAATTCGGCCTGAAAAATGTTCTCTTATTCAAAATAAAATAAAAAATTAACGAAATCTGACTATTCTACAGGGCGTGAGAGTTCTTCCTGTGAAGTAATTTTCGTTTATATAATACACCGTATCAACGCTCCTCCCCCTTCTAAATAAGTATTGAGTAGTAGATTAGTGGAAAAGTATTATAAGTAAGGCAGTAACTAAAATATAAAATATAATTTTCAAATTGTTTAGAATTTATGAAAATAGAAAAAAACCGGTACCGATACCATTAATATATTATTATAATCGTTTCAAACACAGCGGACAAGTCATTCAACAGTCGGGAGTGTCACCTCGCCACGTCAACAAACTAAGTATAGCTATGGGAAATGCCGAAATTTTGATTCCCGATGCGAAAACGAGTATTGTAAAACTACGATAATTTGTCCAATATCTTCGGCTCCTAGCAAAGAGCATATTATTACTCTGATCGGATCGTGCTGTGGGTGATGTGAATTGAATCGAATGGCCGAGGCGTGGTTGCAAAAGTTTTCGGGGTGAATTTGCAAATATACGATCTAAGTGTCACAATAGTCGAAAAGAGAGTATAGAGAAGTTAGTTAAATAGTGTGAAATAATTATACGCAACATTTAAATGAAGCAATTATACCGTCAAATACCTATTTCTTAGCAACGGTCTTCGTATAATATAATTTATGGTAAACTAATAAATCATAGGTATATATTCAAATAATAGATGAATTGTGTTTGTTTGTTTGGTTACAACATTATAGAGGTAGGCACTTTTGAAATGTAAAATAAGAATGTGTGGTTTTAATGACGATTTATTTGTCAACCAAGATTAGGCTGCAGATCTAGGTGGACTTAAACGAATCGTTATCACCATTAACGCGATAACTTACCGCATGTAACGGACAATCGGTTCACCATCAGTCCTCACTCCTCCTTAACCCACCTATATTACCTATATTATGTGGAACAGAAAATTTGACGAACAATTTAGTCTTTACTATATTTTCATTACTCACTCGTCACTGGTATTTGTACAAAATTCGCGGATCAACGGTATGGGTGTTTTTTTTATACGTATCGTTTTCGATCACATAACGATTAAAATATAAAACATTTGAACTTTGACTATCTATAAATCAATAATAATATAGCGATGTCTTCCGAGCACATAATACGTCACGCGTAATATATAAAAACATCCATCAAATTCGTGTGGAAATCGATTTTTACTAATAAAATTTAGATGTTGTGAAGATTAGCGCGATTCGACAATTTAAAATTATATTTTAATGTCGATTGTCGTGTTGTTATGATAATAACTTAATACTAATATTATTCGTTATTATAGTGTTATAATAATATTGTTAAAGAAAAAATTGCTGTCCAGTCATATATTTATTCATATTATTGTTTACGTAGCGTGAATTATTTGCGTTGCATATTTAAAGAATTTTCAATTGAATATCAAAAGCAATGATGTATTAGTTACCAACTACAACCTCACTGCCTATTACAACTATGATATCAATTGTATTATTGGCTTGTAATTATTTTACAATTACCCGAGGGCTTTTGATCTGAAAGTCTACACAGAAATAATTCAATTTAGGTACGACAGTTTATCAACTAACGGCTTACCTTGGGGTTATACTAACTGGTGAAGAAGTATTGTAGTAAACAGGGAAGGGTGTTTTGGATGTTTTGAATTACAACACACAGTTTAAATGTAAACAGAAAGCAGAATATTTTTCATGAGTTAAAAGTACTTTAAAGTTTTGATGGGTGGAGTATAGTGGACCAACATTTTGCGGGGTAACCACTAACCAATCCACTCCGTTCATCTAAACGTTATCATCTAAAGGTGGGTTTCCACTACATACGTATACGTGTACGTGCATAAAAATACTTTACTGTGATTGGTTGGTATACACGGTAAGCTTTTGGTATACCAGGGTGTTATACGTTCTTACCACAGGCTTGACCATGATACCATGAAGTTGGATCCAGTTCAACTTATCACGTGTACATGGCTCTATATTGATAACAATATTGATAACATAAGAATATACGAGGTAACTAATATGTTACCAATCCATAACCGATCAACCGATGGGAAACGTTTATGAGACCATTCATAGCGAACGTATCCGGTCAATATATGCACGTAAACATACACGTATGTAGTGGAAACCCACCTTAATACTAATTATAACTCATAAAATACTCGTCCTAAATTCGATTTCTATGTATCAAAATATTCAGAGAATTATTCTGCTTTCGGAGATGAAATTAAAACTGCATATTGTAATTCAAAAAAGTAAAGAATGTAAAGACATTTTAGGATTAAATAATATATTAAAAAATAATAAATAATAGGTGTATAATATTTTTTTTAAATGTTCTTTTCCAACGACTGTAGACACCACATGTAATTTTTTTTTTCCAAAAACATTTATACATTTTGAAATAATGAGTGTTCAATGACAAAAGAATCACCCGGTATATATTTTGAAAATGGTGTTTCGTTCGACGATTCCCGTCACGTTTCGCGTTACGTCCGCCGACTACGCGTCTCTCGCGGCGGCGGTACATTATTATAATAATATATTATATTCATAATAATAATATTATGAGTGTGTTGTCGCGCGGACGGTGCAGGAAAACTCTCCTCAGCGGACCCGCCTTTGCAGGCGAGACGTGCCGTTTCGGACTCGCCGAGAGACGTTTCGAAACAGACGACCGGAAACCATTAAAATATTATGAGACATAGACTGTAATATTATATAATAAGGCATAGTGTTCGGGGCCGGGCGTTAGCGTGCTAAACTTTGACTAGTTAACGTGGTTACCTGGTCAATAGAGTTATATTGTATAGACCTAAGAACTTGTATGAGCTTGGATGTTTTTCAATAATCTGGAATAAATGGATAATAAAATGGAAACTTGTTTAGTATTATAGGAGTTTAAGGAAATTTTTTTGTATTTTGCATATTTCGCTACTACGTAGATTCTGTTATATTTGTGTATTAAGTGCATTTCCCAAATTATACAGTATCTAAAATTAATTTTCTAGAAATTGGAAAAAAAAACGTGGATTAAAATAATTAAATATTATTTTATAATTTATCAAATAATTTATTGCTGAACAATAAATCGTCACTCATTTACATTCGAAAATATTCATGATATTTTAGACGCACAATGCAATATATTGATAATTTGGGTAATAGTTTAATAACTTATAAATCATAAAATATACAATGTGCTTTTATAATTAATGAAATATAAATGTTAATTTTTTTTTGTTTTTAAGGAGGAAATAAAATATTCAAGCATTTTTGCATATTTTTAGAGCATATATAGTAATTTTTCTGGCATAAATGCATGCATTTTTATGGCTTTTAAAGCCTCAAATACTCACAAAACCGTTTACAGGTTTATTTGATAAGAATTAATTCACGCGAATTAGTATTAACAAAAATTATAACTTGTTTTTCAAAAAAATGTAGATTAACGAAAAAATAAAATATATTCAAAAAAGGTTAAAACTTTTTTCTGCAATAATAAGTGTATATTAGTGTCTACACTATAGACACGTATTAATTGAATCATCATGTAAATATACCTAAAATAATATGACATTATTTTTCATCTCCATAAAGTGACCATCGCATTTGAGCAAACTGTACGAAGATAATAATTGTGAATATTAAAATAATGTCCAACCTCTCTGTAACTACATGGATGACCCACTTTTCGCACTTTAATTCTCGACAGTGAACGTTAAAAGGTATAAGAAAAAAAAAATAAAAAAATATTTATGCATAACAAAATCAATCGGAGTAGGAAACACGGAGCTGAACCTCGAAACGCTATTATGTAACACGCAACAGGTATGTATATGAGTACAATAAACCATAATAATATAATATAATATTATGTTATATACGAATTGTATACATAACTATCACATATATTATATCATAATAGTTGTCTATTATGATACAATAACAATTTACATTTTACGTGATTCCAATATAATATTATGGCGTATACTCGGTTCGATCTTTCGTCGAGAAAATATTTATACATTAATTATAACAGAAGTCGTGTATGTGGCTAATATGACAGGCACTTATTAAAATGTCACTAATTAGTTATTGAAGACTCACTTCGGGACCAAAGTCTTTGAAAATAACATATTAACTGAATGAGTCTATTAGATGAAAGGCCTGAGAATAAAAATAAACCGAGTGATCCATTTAACGTAAGATATTAATGTTTTTGAACGCAATAATTTTAAGCTGTTTTGAAAGGACTAATAAAATATATTCCTTACTACGTTTTTATGTTGTCGTTTTTCAAATCGTTTACACTTTTTATAATGTCAACAAACATTTTTAATACCTTATTCCATAGCAGTATATATTTTGAAGTAGGTATTTCGATCGAAAATCGAATTTCGGACAAGTAGTTTATCATTTAGGTAAAAGTATCTAACGTTTTTATGAGTGAAGTAGTGGACTAAAATTTTGAGGGAATGCTCACGAAAAACTTTAAATACTAGTATACCTATAACTCATAAACTACTCGTCCAACATTCGATGATTAATAAAGCTTTCATCTACCTATCGTTCTTAACTCCTTAAATGAATAGTTTACAAATTCCAATACTAAATACACAAACATATTACATGCCTACTCGTAAGTGTATGATACAGCATGTCTAAGATAAGTCACCCTAACTGGCGAAAAGAAGTATAATATAACATTATATAATTTGTTTTCCCTCAATCGTAGTGCCACACTCCTATGATATTCTGATATCTGTGCGTGAAATTGAAAATATGTTATTTAATTATTTTCAGACCAATACTTTGAGCAGTCATTGTTTAACACTATATAAGCGAAACTCAAATAGAATCGAATTACTCGAACGTCCCTTAGAGACGATTTTTACGTTATAAATTAGCTAAACAAACTACCGCGAAATACTGGAAACCCCTTTCGTCTTTTTAGTCTACACCCCAAAAAATATTCAAAAGAACCTTTATAATATGGAACGTTATGGTTACTAGGCGAAGACTTACTGACACTTCATGTCCAAACTCGTTAATTGAACTGTATAATATCTCGCGGTCCTGCGCCACTGGAACTCGTACAATTTCCCGTCCCTCAAGACCAAACTCCAAGATTGGCTGGATTAGGATTGAATATCGTTCTTGCCTGACTTTTTTAATATAACCCACCATGCACCATTTTGTTTTTGCACCCTCCCCTCTATTTTTTCCCAATTCATACACTTCCTATACTTTGGAATTTATTTTTATCATTAGCTATATAATACTAATTATTTAAGTCTATTTTATGTTATTTTCCTTCTGTGTTGTATTATTATGGCGTATATATAGTACCTTTAAACTCATAGGTACATACAGAGTGTCCCTTGAGGATATACGTGGGTACCATTACCATCCAGATAAAACTTGTTTATTGCCGTTTTAGCTATAAACTAAAAAAATATTAAAAATCACGAGACTAATGAAAATAAAACGTTGAAAAGTCAAAAATTTCACAATAATAAACTCCACAAAATGGCTATCTTCAATTGTTTCAAAAATTACAAAAAACTTTTTTATCAAAAATTTTGATTGAATTAAAAAATAAAATATGTGTAGTCCTTGTCACTACGAGTCTAATAATAAAAAAAAAAAAACAGATTTATCATATATCTATTATCTCAGGAGATATCGCAATGGGTAAATCGTCGCGAGACACCCTATATATGTAATCATCTACTCGTATATCTAAAACCAAATCAGCACTGTCTATTGAAAATATAAACTATATTATATAGTCAGTGACATCAACATGATTTCTGAAAGCGGGGGAGGGGGTAAAAAAACGACATAGCTAAATTGGAGGGAAAATTGGAAAATCCCTATCCTCTCGAAACTTTTTAATAAGGCAATAAAAAGCCAATGGAGGGGGGATCTGACCCCCCACATCACCCATTGACTACGCCACCGTATGTAGTGGTGTACTATATATGTACCGCAGACGTACTGCTTTAGGTGTTTGAGCCCGCACACGAGCTTTTAAATGAATAAACAAATAAATAGAACAAATGTAATACTATGATATACTTATACCGAACGCGGTGTGCCTTAAGCGGTGTTGACGTCGCCGTACCGTATAATATGATTTACGGATTACTTAATATTATCACATAATATTATAATGCGCACTACATTGTAATAATAATATATATTATTATGCGCCACGTACTTGTATACGGAAATATATATGTCCAAAAGCCGACGTTTATCCGCCGAAGTTTACTCGTTATCTCCGCGGGGAGAGGGGGCCTAAACGTTGCAACAGATAATCTAGCTTTTCGAGTATGTTCGAGTTGGACCAAAGTTTTGTTAACAATATATACACCAACATAATTACGACTCGTATCATGATAGGTCTGAAGTATGGCCTCAGCAGTCTCCTCTCGCGACTTTCGGCAGTAGTCAGACGTTTTGGAGTAATTAAAATAATTATAATTTATCTCGACGGCAAACATTCGTCCGCGTTAAATATAGGTGCTCATCTTAATATTATATAATTCGATATTCTATATTATGATTTGTACCATTGCAACTATGCATATAGCGTTGGAATCGCGAAAAGCAAAATGTGCGTATATTGAAAGTGTAAATGATATCTTTTCGTTCGTCCTCGTAAATTGATTTAGCAGAAATTTGAGGTCGACCCTTTTAGATCCTTTTAGCCGTGGGTCAAACACCACGAGGTACACGTAGCGGGTATCCACGCACAGTAAACTAAAGTATAGGTGCAATTTACACGAATTTCCGCTCAAAAATGAGAAAAAACGTGTACAATAAATTGTGTTTACTATTCTGAATTATTCTGTATTTCGACCAAGGGTCAGCTTATTGTGTAAAAATTGTGTAAGCACATTAACCCGACAACAAAAAAATATATGTCTCTCGTGTAACGAAATGATGCAGTTTTGGATCTGAACCGACCTTTTGCATTTTAAATGCATGACGTGCATCGTGCTACAGCGAGGCAACTACGGTGTGAATACGTGATAGGTTGTTTATAACCTCCTTTGACATCACTGATCATAGTTATTACATATGACGTGATAGAAAATATGCCTAAAATGACACCTATTAATATTATTGTATTATTATTATTACTCATGGTATCCTGTAGGTGTTATTTATATTCACTATTATATTATAAATTTTGTTTAAGATGACGCATCTACCTACAGTTTTTTTCTTACAAACGTAGGTGAAGCAACGTAAGTGAAGCAAAGCAGAAAACAATAGAAAATAGGGTAATTTTAAACGAAGAGGAGTCATACAGCTAGTATTATGTCAACACTTGCGGGACAACATTTTCGAAAAAGCGCTTAAGGTTACCTGCCCAGCTACGTAAACAATTTGTTAAAAAATTGGTCGAAAATTGTTTAATTCTCTGGTAAATGTTTGTTATTAAACAGTAACCTTATACGCAAAAAGACTCCTGCTAAAGTTATAAATGTCGTAAAATTGGTATACCTAGGTAAATGTCAAAATATTGTATCCTCGCGCACTCAAATTAGCATTGTTGTCAGTTTTAGCGACCATCTCGATAAAGTTTCGGTAGCACTGAGGTTTCTAAAAAAATTGGGTTGTATTTAATAGCGTTGGCCATTTCAACGCTTAATTTGTTTTCAAAGTGCACTTTGAAGTGAAACCCAACTGATGACCGGTCCGCAGAACACTCTTCCGCAGTGCCCTCAGCACCCAAATTAGTGTAAAACATGTCAACCGGGTAAAAGAGAACACCACGAATCGGAAAATAAATCGATAATCGAAAAAATAATAACATTGTTCAAATAAATTATAATAAATTTAGGACGTAATATCAGAATAAAATGCGTGACAAAAATGTCAAGTCGCAGCTTATGAAAAATAATGTCGTAAAAAGTTACCTGTAAATTCCTGGATAAATTTAATCAACATATCATTCTAAATATTTTAAGAAGACAACTGAATTTTTTATCACGTATTCTATAATATTTTTTCATTTTTAATGTTTACTCATTATCTTTTGATTTTTATGGTAATTTTTTTTATTTGACCTTTTTCAACCTTATCTTGCATTAACTCTGAGAACGTAACTTCAACTTCTCCATGAATTAAAAATTATAAATCAAAAAATGACTTGAGCCACTTTCCTTTTTCAATCGTTTTTACCGTATTTTTAGTAAAAATTGTAATGGAGGTTAATGTATGCTGTTATTTAGATTCGCAGCTATAATTAAATATCTCAACTGAATCGCTGCAACAAGTTTTGTGTGTTATATTATGCAATAATATATTATTAAACATCACGCAGTCATATTGTGTTCATTGTTAGTGACTACGTCTTTGATTTGTAAAGATAATTGTTTAAATACGTAACTACAATAGCATAATATAACAATGGTATTTATTTTATATTGGTTTAATTAATATTGATTAAAACAGATCATTTTAATTACTGTTAATAAAACTATAAAATTTGTAGAAGAAAAAACTATATTAGGCTGGATTTATCAAAACATTAAGTATTTTTTTTTTATTATTGCTGTTGTACACGTCGTATTTATATCATATTATTAGTGAGAGTGGTTTGAGCGTAGGGGAAAAAAGTTCTTTAATATTGACAAAATATTAATTACGAATTTAAAACAAAATAAGAATATCACGTAAGCGCCAATAATGTAGTAGTATAATACTCGATTACCTAATAATATAATATTATGTATTATGTAATACACACTAATAAATTATATAATATTATACAACTCGATGGTTAAAATTTATATGATATTATAATGACTAAAATGCGGCGAGTATTTTTTTATTCGATACCCTGGAGTGATATTAAGTATGTGCAGTTGACACAATTTAATTTGCTTCAAAAGCAATATAAACAATATTGTTCAAACATTTTTTCTCATTTTTACTCGGTACGTAAATAATAACTTGAAATATTCAATATATAATTACAAAATTTGAAAAAAAAATTTCAAACGGTTCAAATTGTTTTCATCTGCTGTAGTATCCACGAGTCAACTAATTCACTCATAGAAACTCAATGGAAGGTTAAATTCCCATACCCAACGAATATTTCAGTAGAAAAAAAGTAATCGAACCAGATCAACATTTTACTCCGAATAAATTAAAATAGAACCAAATCGCCCTCACTATCCCTCTCTATTCTCCTAGCCAGGATCAATTTTTTCTCCGAGAAAAATTTGATCAACGTGCGACGACAATATGATCCTTCAGAATCGAAATGCCACGTTACAGAATTTTTTAGTACGGACGCGCAGGAGCAATAGTATCAGTCACACGAATCCTCCCCAAAATTTCCGAGTGTCGATTACTGCGGTGTAATGATGATTATACGAAAAACGGTATGTGCACAAAACAGGCCATAATAACAGTTTTATTTTATACTTAGAGATGAAACAAACATTATAATGTATAAGGTTATGATAATAATAATAAAATTATAATATATGTATGTACACAAATAACATACATTTGAGATTTTGACAAAATTTTAAGGAATACGATCCTTGACTTGACTTAGATAACTGTTTTCAACATTAAAATTATTCTTATAATCAGATTTAAAAAAATTGGCTATTTTAAATATTCCAAATAATTTAAATCAAATTTTAAAACTGCTATTTTCAGTCTTAAAAATAAAAAAATATATATAAACAATAAATATGTGATTATAGATTATGAAAAAAAAAAAACATTTTCAAAATATTTATTATAACAAAAGTTATTATGTTACACCACTGTCACACCATTATTACAAAATAAGTCACCAATGATGTTCAAAGTCTAATTTTTAGACTTTGTAAATATTATATTAAGGGTCATATTTTCAAATAATTACAAGTTATAAATCACTTAAGCAGTTTCCCGTGACAATATTGTAACTTCTTTTTTTTTTTAATAACAACCATTAATTGTTTTGATATAAAGTTTAATAACATAAACTCAAAAACTATACGTTTGAATTTTAAATCATACAAACGAACATTTCCAGTACAATTATCTGCTTGAAAATAATTTACAGTAGAAAAGGGTGGTTATCGTTTGAAAAAAAAAATTGTACACTCCTTAAATGATAAAATATCTTAATTATTTTATAAATATGTTCTATTAGTACCTAACAATATAATATTTGAAAATTGAACGCTCAGTGCAACAACCAGGTAAGTCATAATATTTCCGAAAGTGACATTTCCATGTAAACGATTTCATTGAAGAAATATCATTATATTGGTACAACAACCACGCAAATCCGATAGAATAAATCCATATAATTCTGAAAAGTGGACTTACCAATTTGTTGTACTGGACCCTTCAATTCCAAAAATCAGAATTTTAACAAATGCAGAAATTAAAGAATACAAATAAGAGAGGTTCATCACCCCGGTTGGTTGTTAATTTTAACTTAAGTTATAGATATATTATATTATCTACATAATAATGTAAAGACTACACAGTACCTACACGATGACCTATACAATTCAAATTCACGTAACAAGTTTTTCTTTGAAGAAATGGTTGATTTTTTAATTAGCGAATAAAAAAATTAAAAATAATGTAAACCGAGAATAAATAATCCACATGATTGTCAGTTAATGGTTAGTTAGTGAAACGTCTACAATATTATGTCGTGAGTGAAACAACAACTCCAAAAATGTATTACCTATTCTACAAAATGTTGAAGACAATATACTGACAACTTAGAGGTACCTATTATTGAAATATGAATACGACTATTATCATTGGACAATCGTCTGATTACAGCTATTATGTTATTATTATAGCGCTTCTAGAAAGGGATTTTTTTTATTAGGAATATAAAACCATCGACTGCTAAGGTTCGACACGTCTTACATTTGGTTTAAAATTTACATACCTACCACTGTTCTACATATAGCCATATAGGTTATTGTGAATAAGATTTAAAAAGTATATAAAATACACATTTACATTTGGAAAAGCAATTCACGATTGGTTTATAAGTCTGCAGGTGCAGGCATGGTAAAAATTATAGATAAAATCACTGCATAAGCTGTGGTCAACAGCTCGTGTTGTGTTTTCACTTTGTGTAGGTTATCGTGTGAGATTTGGGAGGATAGTAACGACAATAATATTACAATATTGTGAAATGATTGTGTGAGGGACCTTCTAAACAATATTATTATAATGCACTCAATCAAGTGTTCAATCTATATATACTTAAACATAAAGCTGCTCGTCAGTTCATACCATATTACTACCAAGTGAAAGTGTTATTAATTTGCGGTACTTGGACTTAAAAATGTCCGTTATTTTATTAAGCACCTCTACCTGATTATTCTGTAAATTATCGCAGCGTACTAACTTATTAATATAATATTATACAATGCACCGCGATTGTGGTAACATCGAACATAATAATTTATTATTATTATTTTTTTTTTTACTGAAATCTCTTTTAACCTCGCGATAAGACCGCAGTGAGGTTGAAGTCAAGTCAACCACTTTGCACACGCCTACAGCGCTTTAATATAATAAAGACATTTTATAAAGAGAGAGAGGTAAAAAAATTTAAAAAAGAACATTGTTACACAGTATAATAATATGTATAATAAACATAAACCTAGCATCCGCAGTTGACCGGGATGTTTATCGTGCGGTATACATCAACTGCAACTTCTCCGACCGATAAACTGATTTTAACCGTTACAATACGTCATAATATTATTACTGTACAGAATAATATCATAATAAAATTACGTAAGTAATAGGCACGATAAAAAACTATCCAGACGCGGGGGAAAACTGGCATATGCGTTTGAAATTAGGTTAGTATAATTTGTTTTATTTCATATAATATTATTATATGCATAACGCGCAGGCTATTACAATCTGCAGCGTTAGACCCAAAACGCAAAAAGTTAACGAAAATAATGTAACTATTTTAGTTGATTATTATTGAGACGATGTCACACTAAAAGCCACACACAATATATTATTATAATATTAACTTTATGATATAATGATTTTGCAATAAGCCGTTTTATATTTATTTACGTCATACGTATTTAACCTACCTATATAATAATAACGATTTGATCGTCGATAGTAAAATAATAAAATATTATATTATATATTTAATGATATGCATAATATTTTCGTAATATTGTATTTCTACCATATCAGATGAAGCAAGAGATTCCAGCGCATGCACATGCACTGCTTCGACCGTAGCGTCACTTTAAATATAAAAAGCGGATAAGTGGATGTCGCTCTGCTGTACAGTACTATAGTAGATTACAAGTGGGCCGATGCATAATGGATTGTATTAAACTTGAATATTCAATGATATAATATCATTGTATAAGAAAAACGATTCTGAGTAGAGACGGCGGTTTGTCAGTCTGGATGTTGTACACTGTTATTGTAACTTATAGAAATTAAAATCCCATTTTTAGCAGGTTTTCGTAATTTTTCGCTGGTTTTTCCCGTGGAATTAAATAATTACTTCGCTAAAGTACCTTGATTCAATTTGCTAAAAGATAAGATACTATATGTTGAAATCGAAGCACTCCTTCTGGTAAAAATTTCGTATACAGGATAAAAAAAAAAAAAATAATAAACGCCATCGTAAAACCACTAGTTTAGTCGCGATGCAATGAAAAATACAAAATATAATATAATTTAACACGTCGCACCGCCATTTTCACATCCACGACGACTCGGCATTTTTTACGTCCGGTGACAATTTTCAATCATATACCGAAGACGAGTGACGACAAATCGAAGGTACATATCGGTTTCCGGGTCAACAATTTGATAGAAATACTATATGCCGTTTTGCAGTGAATAATATTATGTAAATATATTTTATAGGAATCGAAGTGAACATAAGTCCGATATTATTATAGTGGTATTTTGAGGAAAAAAAAATGTCGATCCATTGAACCCTGTGCCATTCTAAGATGAATGTAAGACTTATGTATAACCCCGTTGGTAAATTTAACGTAAAATATTAATTATTTCGAAAATCATTAATATGTCAAAAATAAGTGAAATAAATATTTCCGAAAACATTATTGTTTTCGAAAATTACCAATGTCATATTATAGGTACCTACGTTAAAATATGGACTACCCCGTTTATTATAGATAACTGGTCTGTACATAGAGCACAAAACAAAGTACGTCTAGCATATTATAGTACTAAACGAGTATAATATTATTATGACCTCGTCAGTCGTCGAGTTGTAAGAAAAATTCGGTCAATAATCAACACCCATATAATATTATATAAGTAATGTGATCGCACAGACTTAAAAACGATTATGACGACTAGGTTTGGTAGACTAAGGTATTTCACGACTACACTCACTTTACGAAACTATGTAATTTAAAAATTTTCCTATCAAACTATAGTCGTAGGTAATTTTTTCTAATTTTTTTTCATCACATAAATAATAGATAATATATTAAAGTGTATGGTGGTCATAAATGATAATAAATCGTTTTTTTTTTTCACAATATTATAGTATTATACGGTCAATAAAACAATTTTTTTTTTTATAATTACTTTTTTAACGTAAACATACATTACAATAATGTGCAAAAGTTTAGATTATTATGTACTAACAACTAGTGAATTTTTGATTCAGTACTCAATCTTTTTCCCAATGCCAATTAGGTATAGAATTGTGAAAAGGAGAAAAGTGAATCCATTTTTCTTATCTTTTCTTTTTTTTTACATCCGTTCTGGAATTCAGAGTATTTCTCTCCGGAGGGAAAAATGCGAAGAAAGGGATGTCCTAGTCGGACAAATCGAGTGAACAAAAACCACCCCAAAGCAGGAGGAAGGAGAACACATCCGACTTTAAGGGGTGCGAGACGTACCGCTGAGACATATATTCGATGGCATGTACCACCTACCCCTACGACCTTTATCTCTTATCCGAATACAACGTCGATCAATCACGTTTTGTAACGATAAATCCGTTGGACAAATAGGCGCCGCGGTTTTTCCGTCTGCGAGATTCGGCGGGGGTGGAGTACACGCTCATAGAAAAAAAAACCCTTCCACATACAGGAACCTGCTGACTCTCCTGTAGTTTGGTTCCGACGAGAAATAGAATCTATTTCTGCGGCTCAATACGTCACAGCAGGCAGTCAGTGTACAAAATAACCATATTATATGTGCGTAGTGTTGAAATATTGCACACAAGGTGCACCATAAAAAATGAATGGATTTTAAAAAAAAAAAAAAATGCCCAAAAGATTTATCGAATTAAATGTTAATTGTATTTACAATATGGCTAATGCAGTTTATATCTATGAAACACAACGTCATAAAATTATGGTCATATCCATACAGATATACAGTCAAATTCGCTTAAAACGATCTTCTAGGGACCTAGGGAATCTGATCGTTATAACCGAACATTGTTATATCCAGATCATAAAAAGTAACAAGATTTTTTTGAAAAATGTATTTATTAAACACATTTTTTACTGTTAATTTTTTTTTAGGATTACATTGTATTTTAATATTCAAGGTATACAAGGTATGTATTTATAATTTTTAATAAAAGTACATATTATATTATAATGCATATGTTTACGATTTGTTTGAAAAATAATCTATTATAATAGTGGTTTGTTTATAATTTGAATAAGATTTTTTAACAAAATTAGAAATAATGTTTAATGTCATTAATACTTCTGGCGTATTTATATCACTGTTTACCGAAACAAAAGTACGCACCTGATCAATATAAAAATACATTTCCGGAATAGAAACGTATGCTGTATACAATACGGTCGTGCAAGACACAGTATCTGTTACAGATAGGATTACGAAGTATAATTTCGGACGAAATCAAATTTACTACACAATGTACATACATATTATTAATCATTATTATAAAAACCGATTTTTGTTTCAAAATAACATCGCTATATCCCGATTATCGTTATAAACTATATCGTTATATACGAATAAAAGTACTACACATAACATATAAAACCAACCATATTATATACATTGCTTGGAATCGTTTTACCCGGAATATCGTTATATACGGCATCGTTATACGCGAATTTGACTGTACCTACTTGGTAAGGCATTTTATAAAGTTTTAGAGCAGTCATCTCATATGAAATATGTCACATTGATTGATTGCTGATTTAAAAAAAAAAAAAATTTCTTTTGGTGTGTCTTATGGCTATGGTGACAAAAAATATTGTACCTATTATAATATTATTATCATAAAATATTAGTATAAATATTTTGAACATTTCATTGTGTATAGAACACCATAATTTAAGTAATAGTAGAATGATTCGGATTTCTACGATTTATATATTTTTTATTACATCACAATAGCAAAAAACGTTTGGGATGAATTTATTATGTACTTCTAAATATCTAATGTAGTCAAAATTTTCCATTTTTCTAAAATTTTTTTTTAAATTTTCAATATCTTTTTATGTAAGTATAGAATAAATTTACAATTTTCGGTTTACACTCGTATTGATGTATTACTAAAAAGGTCATATATTATAGGTATATATAACTCAAGTGTAATTATATATAGAATTGAATCAGAAATGTTTTGTAGAATTGGAAACAAAGCTCCTTTTGTAAAATTCTGTGTACTTATATGAAAAATTCCTAAAACCTTCGCGGAAATTACAGTCTTCTTTCGAGATATGTGAAAAGTAATCTAAAAATCTCCGGAAACAACACACGTCGCGGAAATGGTACAACATCGTTTTGATATCATATTCTTCGCTATTCGTCGGATCACAGCGGTGACACTGAACTATTCCATATAGTATTATACAGAAACATTATATTCGTTTGAGTGACGTCACAATATATAAAATGTATAAAGGTATACATTTATATGCACCTATAGTCGGTGTGTATTTTAAGACAAAAAGAATATTCACCGGAGCGTGAAACGGAGGGGGCGAGTGGGTAGCCATAAATAAAGCCAGAGACCCGCTGCGATTGTTATTCGTCGCCGCCGTGCGTTCAGGAATGGTTTTCTTTTAGGAGAGGAACGGTCGCCTAAAAGTAATATCATAGTGGCAACTCAGTGCACGAAAAAAAAGTACCTATATTCAGCGTGAATAAACGAGGAAAAAAAGTTTAATACGGAGAAAGAGGTAGAGAGAAAGGGAGTAGACTGTTGAGTGAGAAAGAGAGAAAGAGAGAGGAAAAGAAAAATCTGAAGCGCTTGGCGGTGAGGGCTTTTCGTAACCAGTGACCGGAGGGGGGGGAGTATGAAAACTATAAAAGAGAAGAAAGGGCAGACGAAAAAAAATCTGTTTTTCAATAGACGCGTGCGATGTGCGGACATTATATATTATTGTATTATAAAGTGTGGGGCCCAATAATATTGGTTTTCGCATAACACAAATATATAGGTACCTACTCTGGGCCACGGACGAGTGGGCTTGCACAGTGGTCGTGCTTGAATTATAAAATAGGACGAACGCAAAAATGTCTAACGGTTGAACAAACGATTAAAATGACTAATTGTTTTGAGTATCAGCTACATAAATCAACATAATATTCCATGTGTGTTACAACGTCTTGCGAGCCATGTCGACGCACGAGATTAACAAACACATTTATTAGGTTATGAGAAAAAACCTTGATTCGACCTTGTCTTGACGTTTAAAACGTTCGAAAAGTAATCATCTGGTTCGACAAGGAAAGAAAAGTACCAATTATTAATAATTATAAATTATAATCAACTGACGATACCAAATTAGATATATCTGATGTACCCACACCACACATTATTAATAAAAAAATAATAATTAGGTACGTTTCGTTTTATTTTCTATACATTATATAAGTACATATAAAAGGTATTTATTTTTATTTTGGTCGGAAAGTAGTTTTCCCTAATTGTCCAGTTCCACAAGGAAAGAAAAGTACCAATTATTAATAATTATAAATTATAACCAACTGACGATACAAAATTAGATATATCTGATTTACCCACACCGCACATTAAAATAAAAAAGGTGGGTAAGTGGATTTCGCTCTGCTGTACAGTAGGTTACAAGAGGGTCACTGTATAATGGATGGTATTAAATTTGAATTCAATGATATAATATCATTGTATAAGAAAAACGATTCTGAGCGGAGACGGTATGTCAGTCTAGGTATAAGACATAATATTATATTATAGTCTATAGTATTTAAAAACAATTGACCTATTATTGGTACCTATAATAGATTCCAAATTAATCATATCATAATATCTATTAGGTACTTATAACGCGTTATACATCAACAACAAACCGTGATACTATCATAGATATATACTTTAGAAGTTTCAAGTATACCCAAGAATAATATTATACAATCACAACAAAATAACTAAAATAGTTATTCTAGGTTTTTAATATGTAATTTCGTCCAAATTTGTACTTAAAATGACTATAAAAATAAACTGTGTAAATGTATTTTTTAGATTTTTTGGTA
>NC_042493.1:1043199-1051715 GCF_005508785.2 Acyrthosiphon pisum | reverse complement strand
TGAAAATTTCATGTATCTACGGTCATTTGTTTTAAAGTTACACCAAAAACCAAAATCGATTTTCTCGAAAACAGATTTTGCGTAAAAATTCCCGTTTTTCCTTAATTTTTCTTTTGTTTTTCCCGGCGCTTTTGAAAACTACTGGGAAATTTAAATTTTGACCTCCCCAATGCACCAACGATATTCACTTTCCGATCGAACAAGATATTGAAGTTGAAATTCGTAACATTATTTCGACTACTTATCATGTACACAGACACAAAAAAAAAATTTAAAAAAAAAACACACATCATTGTAAAATCAATACATTCATCGTTCCACTCAGAATCTAAAATAATAATTACGTTTCGTTTTATTTTCTATTCATTACTGTAAGTGCATAAAAGGTATTTATTTTTATTTTGGTCTAATAATAGTTTTCCCGGAGCTATATTGCTTTTCGGAAATGTGTAATTGTTCACTTGAATTTTTCCACCTTTTAGAGTAGGTAAGTATCATAAAAGAACCTTTACGTTATTTCACGCAGAACGTCTATGCAGATTGGAACTTACTGCAGTAGGGTTAGAACGAAAAACAAGAAGTAAACGGTTACACGTGTGAGTTCTTGCAAGACAACTAAACACGCAAGTTATTGCACCATGAATTACTACAATAACACTGAATTACACTCATATTAGATACGTAAGTTCCTACACGGAGATATAAAGAACAGTTGCACAAAATAAGAAACAAATACAATTAAAGGCATCGCAGTGAAACGTTATACTCTGGCTGTAACTATCCAGACTTATCTTTTATGTAGGTACCTCTTTATTATTGTCTAATTCTTTTTTTTTAAATGTTTTTCAAATGCTAATATGAGTACTAAGGTAGGTAAGTGCATTACAATAACGTCGTGTCAAAAGTGTTAAAGCTCTCGCTCAAAAAGCTACGATTTTAAGTATTTATATTTAAGTTACGATTTAACTTTTAGACATTACGTGTTGAAATCAGTAAAAATCACAGAGAATTTTCGTCCACTTTTTTCAACATTACCTGGACTTTTGAAAAGAGGACTCCTCACATGATTTGTTGCTATCAGTTTCACGCCGATCGGCGCCTTATCAGAAACCGACGACTAAACTATACCGTTGATTATAATTAATACTAGTATTTATAATAAATGCCAATATCTCGATATATGTAAATCATGATAGCACCCGGGAAACTGATAATATTAAATTAATTAGTATATATAATATTATCATCATTACACGTCATAGTGATATTTGATTACGCAGACGGCAACCTGTCGAGTGCGCGATCGACGACCCCCCTCCCCCCAACGTTACTGCGAAGAAATACGTCTAATCAACGTAAGAATAATCATTATCAGCGGACGTTGATTAATCAACGACGGAAATCGTTTGCACCGAGACACGGACTACACGGCATGGCGCCACGTCTTCGTCGTGAAGGTATTTTTTATTCTTTGTAAGCTCAAAGCCTGGTGATAATACAACAGAGGGGATCGGCCTAATATAATACGAAACGTCGCTGCGTTTTAATGTTAAATAATATATCGTTATTTGTCGACCGTCCAAGGATATCAGACGTCTTAAGCGTCTGAAACCATACGACTTAGTTTAAGATATTAAATTAAGGCAGGAGCCACTTCATTGGAAGTGTCTCCATCAACGTGTAATATATATATTTTGTATCATAGTATGTAAAATATGTATAATTGTCAAACATATTTATAAAGACCTTTGGGTCGTTTAAATAATAAAGCCCCAGGGCATTTAAATAAAAAATTTGTCGACCAAAGTCGTCGCATAGATTGTCTTATAATACGTTTCGTTGGAACTCCTCGAAATTGACGGAAAGTTTCAGTGCGGTAGAAGATAGGTACTTTTAAAAAAAATTAAGTATTTAAGTAGGTATTAATAATTATAATAAGTCATCACGAATGATTAGTTTCAACAAAATAGTAGGTTTAAATATTTTTATTCGTCGTTGATTTTATTACTATAGGCTTTTGTATACAACTAAATTTTTTAATTATTGATATTTGCAGATAAGCATATAGGTATAGGTAATATTCATCGAATTCCTTTATGCAATTAACGATAATAATAATAATAACGATTAACGAATAAAGGAAATCATATTATAATTCGATGCAATTTTCATATTAATATATTAATATTTTCTTATATTGCAGAGATGACGTGAGTACATTTTTATTGTTTCCACGGCCATTGTGAACGTATATTTATTTCAGCACATAATAAACATGACCTGAAACAAATTGTATTGACGATATTATTCGCTTAAACAGTTTTAAGAACATTGTGTACGCGCTAATATGTATTCGTGTCCTTATAGGTTACCAACTATAATATGCATATATATTATGGTATTAGATGTTTCTCTAGCCACAAGTCGGGTATATTAACCAGCCAGGGCATGCATGTAAACGTCTGAATTTAATGACAAAAATCGAAATGTCAACGGACGCGAACAATTTCTAGTCTTAGCACGTCGCGGATGTTACGAGCCACCCGTTTCAATATATATATATAAATGTGTAGGTACCTATAATCGTAATCCACTCCTATCGACCGTAGAAATTGCATTATGACCATAGATACCATCATTGTACACAGACGGAATTATATTAGTCTGGAGATTATTTCTATTGGTATACCATGGAGGGGGCAAGGGCGAGAAATACGCGTGTACATTAATTTGGTCGAAGATGGTCGTTAGTCAATAAACATACCTACATATTAACTGGGCCATCATCGATTGATAAACTTCAATAAATTGAATTACGTTTCAATTGTTTTTAAATAGTATTTTTTTTTTTTTTAATTTATTCACTGCAGAATTTTTTTTAGAGTTTAACGGAAAATTGTGTTGGAATATTTTGCTCCGTTTTCGTCAACAGTTGCCTACAGGAAAGAGTATAAAAATTGAGTCATGTCATCCTCCGTCCTTCGCTAATGATGTGAACATAATATTTCGACTGTACACGCTAGTCAAAAGTTAGGTGAACGTCACAAAAATAATACGCACTATCACGAAAATTGGACGGGTCGAGCGATAACTGCGTATAGTGGCTGATAATATTCCAAACTGCATTTTCGCGTGCATCTAGGGCGATAACGTGTTATTAAGTATAATCTGCTATCCGATAGTGCACTGATGAGATTATAAAAGTGGAGCGGCTGTTTTCACTTTCTACAGTAAAAAAAAAAATGCTTTTTTCTACTGTTATAACACTGAAATAATTTTAAAAACTTTAAAGTCGACTGCTTTGAATATCATATGTGATACACACAAAAATGTCCACTATTTTCCGTAATATTTTACCTATACTTGCCAATTTCGTCTTGAGTATCAAATAATATGATACTCAACATTTTTTGAGATTATTTGTTTATTTATATCTAGGGAATTTCACACGCCAAAACACTGAAAAAAAAATTGAGTATCATATTATATGATACTCAGCCCGATTTCGTAAAACTACTGAGTTCACACATGAGTGCAAGATCAGTAAATTGGTAAGGCAGTCGACTGTTAAGTTGACTGTGGGCGTTGTAGCATATATTGTGGCGAAGAACAAATGTTGGACACCAAGCTAAACAACGACTGTATCGTACAAGACTATTTTTTTTAAGATTTTTACTCACTTGAATAAAACCATTATTGACGTTCGAATCGAAGCCGATTTTTTTAACTATCACCTCTTTTGTATTTGGTAAGAAAATATTTAAAGCACAACGTTCGTTATTTATTAAATGCATGTAAAGAAATCGTGTTGGTTAAGTATTCAACCGTATCTAAAGAAATATATTAAACTGTTTATATATGAGCGATTACCTATCTACTGCCCAGACAAAAATTTGTAACGATCAAATTATTATAATATTTATCTTTACACAATTACTGTCTGGGTGTGAATTATTTATTGTGGTCCACGCTGCATTATGTCCATTCATTTGAGTACATTTTAGATTTCTATGTATGGACCACATCCCATACAATGTCATCCATTGACATTGTATGTACAAAGGACGAAAGTGAGAAAGATTAACAAGGTTAAAAATGTATACCTAGGTAACAATATGTTATTTCTTGATTGCCACAACGCAGCCTTAAGTATTGTTAGGTTCTGATAAAAAAAAAAAATGATATTCAAATTTTGTAGAATTATATAATCACACACGCGTGCACTCGCTTGCATATAGAGATGAGACCGAAAGTATTTATTTTTTGGACCATAATCGAAAATTGAAATATTATTATCTGCGATTTGGATCGACACGGGCTAAAAGGCTAAAGGGTGTAGGACGATGTTAAAGGAGTTGGTCGCGTCAGTGAAGTGGATGAGAAGAGTATAAAAGTCCCAGGGTGATAAACGCATAGTGTTAAAAACAAAACGAAACGAATCAAAATTACTTTTAGACTTTCAAAACTTTCGGTAGCTGCGCGGACGATTTAAAAAAAACCGAATTCGAATTATGATCGTCCAGCAATGTTATGATCGCCCACCACAGCCTCACAATCGATAATGTGTAATCGAATATGTATAGTATTGGAAGAGATTTTTTTTATTTAAATAGTTTAATTATTATAGTAAAAACCGTTTATAATGACACCGGTTGTAGTGACACGCTGGGTTTCAAGACCTCAAATCAAATGTGGCGGCCAAGCTCGTATGTTCGTTTATCCTTATTTTTATCGGTCGTTATGAAGTTCTTATAATATAATGACCTTGCGGATGTAACGACATTTATTTTTGGTAAATTTAGACGAATAACAAATCTTTATCGACCACGCAATTCACGGGCCATATTGTGACGGTATATGATGGTAATAAATTTCAAGATAAGAAAAATATAAAACAATTATCGTAAAATTATATGGCTATCAATAATCTAAGATCAAAAATAAACAGTTTGAAAAAGTGGAAAGAAAATACTAAATGATTTTTAAAATAGTAAACAAAAACAATAATAGTAATTAAAAAAGTATTTGATACACTTTTCAAATACTTTTGTTTTTATTTTTTTAGGACAAAATAGGTAGGTAGTAAAGATGAATATACAGACGTCAGTCATAATGGTAAAATATTTCATAGTAATTTACCTCTAACGAAAATAACAAGACTAGCCTGGTATTGGGTTAACTAAAAAATGAATGTTGGCCATCATGCGGCACCCAATAAAAACTCAAATAGTTGATGTTTTTTTTTTTTTTTTATCAGATGTAAAGAACACTTACAATATCAACGAGCAACATTTTAGCAAGTACCAGGTACCTGAATTACTTTTTTAAGTAGAATGTATAAAAAATTATTCGGTAGATGACACGTTGGACTACGAATTATACAGGTAGATTAGACTAGATAATTATTCTAATTAGATGGTAGATAATTTTGATAATATTTAGGCGAGTTTATTTATTAAACAATTCTTTGTTGCACTCTGAAAGTATGATATTGAATTAAAATATTTTGTCGGTCATGTTACTGTTCATCGTCATAGTCGGACCGCACCCTCACCGAATACCCTCTAGACTTAATCAAAGTATTGGAGTGGCCGAGTTGGATGATAATATTACTGAACAAAATTTTTAATAAAAAGAAAATGTTTCAAAAAGCAAAACCAGAAGTATTCAAAACAAATTATTATGCAACATAAAATAGTTTATTTAAAATACCATCGAAAATACTTTTAATGCTGAAAGTATTAATTTAAAAAGTTAGGTAATACTTATTATAGCACTTCAAGCAACACATATAAAATAGGTGCTCGATTGCATATAAATATAACACCTCCTAAGTTAATTTAGTTTAAATAGTTTAACTGTAATATTATAATTAAATATATTTAAATGTAATGACTGACTAAAATTTCATTGAAAATATATATTTGATACGTTCAGTATGGCCTTAAATAAACAGATGTCGTGTATAGTACGTTACCTCTCGTAATAGTCATTCGAAATTTGTACAACTAATTGATTCCTAATGGCGATGAATTACCAACCGATATATAATGTAAAACTTGTGGAACAATACTTCCTGTCAAACACTTCATAATATAACAGAATGCCGTCAATACACTAACCACCTGAATCTAACCACAAACCACACAACTGGGACGCAGCAACCAAACTCAAATATCCAAATTAAAAATTGATTGAATAATGAATGCAATGAAATATACAAAACCTAACCAAGTTAACTTACAATTAATAAAAAAAAAAATTAGACTAAAATTAGGCAAATACTATCATTTCTTTGATGTTGTAAAAACGTACCTATACCTAACTCACGACCTTTTCAGTCGATACATGTTAATAATATTTTAACGGTCGACGAAGAAAATATAATATACGTAACTTTTAATCACCGTTTAATAGTGTTGGCCTCGTACAATATATTAATATATATATATAAATTATTTTGTTTAATAATGTACGATGCTCTCGATATTAACATTAATTGGAATTCGATTGTAGAAGAGTATAATAAGTTCGACTCTTTTCGTAGGACGTATATCACATGACATTGCAACAAGATAATATTATAAATATATCTTTATCGAACAGCAGTCTATATTATAATGGCGTGTAGTCGATGATGTATCCACGATATTATACGCATTACATGTTTATGTTGCACGCCGTACAATGTACGGCTGCAGTTGCACCGGTCGACTGTACGGTCGCAACAAATTGCATATAAAGGTATTATTATGACACAATGGACGAGAAAAACTCATATGTAGAGGTACCTCTACTGGTGCAGTTGCACCTAACCTATTATATACCTACGACAATGTATACAGCGACGAGCAAGTCGTCGTCTTTGTCGTCATTTTGTTGCATCGATCGCGTTCTAATATTTATTATTATTACACTGCACACACACATAAAATCAGCCGTGTGCCTATTATAAAACATTACAATGAGGAGTATTGACGTTTTGTGGATTTACTAGCGACAGTTTTCTCATGCGTGTTCGCATGTGTACAATCTGCAGCAGTGGTGTGTGTGTGTCTCTGATAGATACAATTACCATTGATACGTCTCTATCCCGAGGTCATTAAACGCTATTGGATTTATTGAAACCCCCGAGTCTCCTGCTTTTAAATAATTATTTTGTAATATATTATTGTGTTGATCGTATACTTCCCAAAGAGTTGGAATTAAAAAAAAACGAAAATTTGAATAAATCAATAGCCGAGCATATCGAGAATAATATTGCGTGAATCGGTTTAAACCGCAAGTTTTTAAAAATGCATCAGACGCGATTATTGCAGCCATTTGGCAGTTAAAATCACAAAATTGCTATTATACATATATCAAAATATTATTATCACTGTAGTACGACTATAATATTATTATACAGAATATAAATATCGCACACAATAATCTGCAGGGAGGCGTAAAGACCCTGTAGCAGGGAGCAGGGAGGTTTTTTAATTCATATTTTATTGTCCTATGAATCTCGTATTGTTTTCAGATAATATATCATCTTTGCGATAATTACAGCGAACAACAGTCGCAGAGGAATATTTTTAAAAACATAATATATCTTTCGTATGCAAAAAAACTAAAACAACATAATATATTATCGATAACGTAGATCAAATAAAAAGTATAAAAAACGTTCAGATTGCAAAAAACACTGAAAAGTGACATTATAAATAACATCGAAAAAAAAATTACAAAATATTACAACTCGCATATTTCAACTCTTTGATGTCTCTGATTCGTGAATACTACTGAAGAAGAGGAGTGGATATCTCAGAAATTATTATTGTGATAATATAATATTATTTATACCGAGCGCGTCGACGACGACGACGACTTTGACGGGAGAATAATTCTACGAGCGGTGATCCGTAGACACATCACACACGGGTAGGTACAGATAACAGTGGAACACATTGTTTGGTCGCTGGAGGATGATGTGGAGGGAGTGGAAGGAGACCGTAAGTCCGAACACATACACACACACAGGGAAGCACAATGAGTTTTTATTTTTTTTCACTTTTGATACGTTTGCCAATTGTTTACCGTCTCCATTGTGTGTACCTACAGTAGCTGTACACATATATATATATATTATATATAATATAATGTAGTGCAGTGATTTCAATGCAGACCTGCTGCAGCACACGAATGTATGTCACGAGATGGTTTACGCGTTGTGATTATTAATATATTATTATTATAATAATAGCAAATGATTGACTAAAAATATTATTATAATATTAAAATAATATTATTATTACAAAATGCTATAATAATACGTATAATATAATAATTTATCAAACATAAATGTTTGTTGTGCAGAGCGGTTCACTGAAATCCAATTTAGGTGCGGAAAAGGGTAAATTTTCAAAGCCCGTTGAAATTGATGTATGGAGTGTTTACCTCGATGCTTAAATAATATAATATTATGTTCTATTAAGGGAATTGGAAGCGTCGATTTTCTGTTTTTTTCTAACACG
>NC_042493.1:990041-1043149 GCF_005508785.2 Acyrthosiphon pisum | reverse complement strand
TTTTAATATATCGTTTTTATGATTTTGGGGGGATAATATCAAAAATGTAGGAAATTCGATCTCAAGTAGACTTGATGACAAATTCAAATCTGTTTTCAGAATTCTTATCGCTTCACTAGATTAATCGGTACGTTGGAAATAGCACACGTCTATAATCCTATGTTGCACGCGTGTTAGACAAAGACAGAAAATCGACGCTTCCAATCCCTTTAACCACATCGAGAACGATATACAATAATGATCTACAGAGAATACAAATAATAATATTAACTGTGGCTACTTGCTTTACGCATCGACCACGAATAATGATGTTATTAAGCTCGTTCGACTTTATTGGCGTTTATTCCTTATACGTAAAAGCGTTAATTTAATTTAATAATTTATTGTTTTACATTTTTAAATAGATTTTAAAAACTTGAGTGTTTATTTGTTATTAATACTGTGCAGTCGATTTACAAATAAAAACAATTGTTTTCCTAAATACATAAATCGTAATATTATTATAGTGCATCGACCTAAATAGTTTATACTGATTATATGATTAAAATACTATTATAACATATAAGTCAAATAATACATATATAAATAACCATATATAGGTACGTTACTATTTTTATAATCATAAAAGTATAAAATTCATAAATTTCAATAATTTATACAATGAAAAAACTTAAATAATCATTTTTATACTTAGACACGTAGTGTTAAAAGGCATTTTTGTGATAAAACTAATTATTTCCATCCAAATTGGATTTCAGTGAATATGAATGATTCTGAATGAAAACAGTTCAGTAATTTTAGCTGTACAGCAGGACCTACGTATAAATATCAATTGAAAAACATTTCATCGAAATTTGAGAATAATATTATTATAGGTATTACTAATTCATATAATTTGTAAACTATAGATCAATAAAACTTTACAATTTTAAACTTTCCAGAAAAAACTGTTTAAAAAAAAGTTGGCAATTTTTTTAAATTCTATGTTGTCAATTTTATTTTCATAGTGAAAATTTTAGGAAAATCTTGGTAGGTGCCTAATCAATACGCGTGTTTTATTTGAAAATTTGAGTAGGCGGACAATGATTAACGATTCATGATCAGCTGTGCAGCGGTCGCGGTTGATACAAAACAATATACGATGAACAAAATCGACAGAAACGAAACAGTTTTTTTAAGCATCAATCACATCGTCATAATTGCAGTACCACTACTACCCTTTATAGGTATCGATTCACCGAATTCGCCTATAATACAGACCAACGAGCGTCGTCGAACCGTGTTAAAACCCGACGACCCGTAAATCCGTAGGTCGTACTTCTTATCTTTCCACCCACGCCCGCACTTTACTTGTATTTTAAACATTACATACGAGGGTATAATCTGTAAACCGGATGATTCGCCAAAAGCTTGTTCGGTGCACCCCCACTTTCCCTCTCAATAATACGCAATATTCAAAATCTAATTTTTGGAAAAGTCAAACATGCTTAAAGACCATATTATTTTCAAATTCTCGTGATCTGTTTTTCAAATGAGAACCCAGTTTTTAACATTAAATCATAAAAATATAGCAGTCAATCTCTCTGAAGACGCGTTGAGACGTTCCAAAATCAACATTTGATCGAGTAGGCTTGTTGTTTTTTTTATCATTGATTTTTAAGAATAAAAAACTTTATGAAAGTGAGTTTGGATGGTATAAGGGATATATGATGTTGACATATAAATCATATTGTAGTAATTAATATAATATGTGTAATTTTTAAAAATGGTCCAAGCATAATAAACATTAGATCCAATATAATTACTTCTATTTTATAATCTTGTAAAACCATAATTTATAAGGATAATATTATCCTTAGTATCTAAACATTTGAGTGTCTGAAATACTACTCTTTTTTTGTGTTTGCATGTCTTGCAAGATTATTATGAAGTGGAAAATCATGAAATAAATAGTTGAAATAGTGTATGCGTATTATAATAATTCCTATATATCAACTGGAACCAAACGGAAAACGGTATAACGATAGTTTAATGATTTTAACCTGGGAAAATACTACAGCCAGTGCCTACTATATGATATAAATTTGTGCGATTTATCACTATTATCGTCCCCGACGATTTCTTTTTTTCGCACTCGGTCGGATAATGCAAAATACTGCCATGTACCATAGTATACCTACTAAAGAGAGGGTTGCTTTTCTCTTGCGCTATTGACACGCACTATTCCCAGCGGCGGTGGCGTCGATGTGTATATATATACATTTTGTTGACTATTATATATTATACCGTCGTCGGCGGCGTTGATTCGTTTCTCGTCGCCTAACCGAATTCGTCGTGTACATATAGAGGCAAAACGTGATGTAATTCTGTGAGTCTACAAAAAAAAAAAAAGAAAAACAAAGGAAAACAAATACCCGATTCCCGCCGAGCAAGTATAATTATATATATAACATAGGTAGGTATATGTAGGTAGGTACAGGCCGTCGCCGCAGGGTGCGAAACTGCCGTTAAAGTGAATTATTCCGTGGCGGAGAAAGAAACACAAACAAACCAAATCCAAACAGACTGCGTAAACTATATATAGGTACGACCTGCACGCGTAAAACCGAGTCCTATATAATGAACAAGACGTTTCGGTTGTTCAAACAATATCATTTGAAATATACGAAACGATTGGAGTGGATACAAGAGTATTGTAAAACAATCCGTCGAGCCTACAATATGTGCTCATCACTAATTTACCCTTTAAATTGTTATCAATATGTGTAATTATCGTGTATCTATCCCGAATTTCAACATTTAAAATTATACTTATGTATTACATAATATTAACACGTAATTATTTTCTATAAGTACGGTACTGTAGGTACCTTCCTACATTTTTCCCAACGAGAACCTCGTGGCTTATTTTAAAAAGACGATTTTCGGTTTTTTTTAAATGCGTCAAAGTACCTGAAATTCTAATGAGTAGTTTCTGAGTATTTACCGAGATTAATATTGTGTTGTAAACATTTACAAAAATACTGTTTGCTTACAGTTAAAAAAAAAGGATCTACTCTCGAAAAAAATCAATTATATTTTTCACCAAAGCATACTCCTAAAATTGCACAAAAATATCCCAATTTTCGAAATCTGTATATATTATATAAATTGCCCAGTCCGGTGATTATATATTATTATGTCCTAATAACGAAACCCATTTGCGAAATGTTGAGGTTGATGAAAAATTTAAAAACGGTGGCAAGTAAGAAGGTTCGAGTAGATTTCGATAAAAAAAAATATAATATAATATCTATTATGTATACATGCGATGAATTACTTTTTTTTACATGAAGTTTTAACCAGATGGTTTGCTGCGTTTCATTTATTTTCTTTCAAAGTCAAGTCAAATATTAGTTATTCTCGTGCAAACAATGAATTCGTATTTTTTTTCGTTCCGCAGAAGTCGATATTGTCATTTACAATATTTACTGTTTCACGCTTCGTCGTAATATGTATCGACGAAACTCAGGCAACGTTTAGTGGAGTAAATTCCTTTTCTACTCTTAACTTCCGGACATTCGATGAGTTGACATAAGAACGGAAACGTATCATTGAACTCAAAGAGTTCGGAAAATTGGTCAACTGCACCGTAGTGTTTTATGTTCAAAAACGATGACATTCACCGATCGATGGTGTAAACTAAAATTGCATTATTGTAATATCATATTGTGAGACCGTTAAAGGCAAGCACACACTATATGCGAATGGTAAATTATAATTCATTAATAATTGTAATAAAAATAAAAATTATAATAGATAATTATTTTAACCTTGAAATATCTGAAAATTGGACCCACGACAGTAGTGTAGCTAAATCGGCTATCTAGAACGCCGTGAGATCGTACTTTTTCCATTTAAATGTCGCAACACGCCGAAAAAAGTCGCATAAAATAAACCCATAAAATTGTATACAAGGATCTACGTAGTATAAGAATTTTCATATACAAGGATTATAAAACAGTAAGAAGATTAGTTTAAAGACAAGAAAATTATATTATTATACAAATTATATGTAATTTTAAATCAATGTGATATTTTCTTGCGTGTTGAAACACGCGTAAATAAAATAATATAATATTAGACAGAAGATTTAAAATAATTTAATAACAAAATACAATAATTTTTTAAAACGAGTTGTGAATTATTATGAGTTGAGAACGAACGTTTACTTTTTTGTACCTATACTTTTATTCGTTGGTCTTCGGATCACAACAGGAAGTTAATCTGAAAATTTAAAACTGGTCGTCCAACAATAGCGTCAGAAATATTCCAGTCGTAAAGTATGGTTAAAATATAAAATAATAGTTTTGGCTTTTCCAATTATTTTAACCATAATTTTTAAGAGCGTGTAATAAGACTATATTATGTTTTTAGATACAATAACTCTTCTACCACCCCCCCCCCTCCCACGCAATTATCGATGTCAACAACGGTTATTTTCCACCCAGTCTTGGCCTTAGGCCTTTATGGTTTGTACAATATCGTCTTGATAGTTACATCTCATCGTCATTATAGTTATTACAAATATTATGAAATGCCGCAGATTTGCGGTACATCGCGACCACAACGCACACGACATGTATAATATAATCATATTATTTTTGAGTAATTTTAGCGTCTAATTTGTCATCCTCGTCCCACGTGAATTACACTGAATTACACAAGAGTTAAAAGATTAAGGTCTTTAGGGTTCATCGTACGTAACACTCGTGAGCTTAATTTCGTCTAAAAACATATTATACTATGTTGGACCTATTTTACAATGCGGTACCTTACCTTCATAGGTAAGTTTAATTGAATCACTTTAATTCGTCCAGTGGAGGTTCTCAAGCTATATTTTATCATATAAAATGTTACTGTTATATAAAACACCACAGGTATACAGTGAAGGCATCTGTAACTGGGGGAGGAGGTTTAGAGGTCTAGACCCGCCTAACATTTTTAAAATTAGATCATGAGTTTTTATATTTTAAACGTACGAAATATAAGTGACCAATATTCGTATTAAACAAATTTCGGACTCCCAAATTTTTTTTTTATTACCGACCTTGAGTATTATAGTACCTATTATATAATACATATCATAATAACTTAAACCTGGATACAATAGCAAAAACACGTCGACTTGTTGATGTCTCCTTTATAATACGTTCAAACTATTAAAATATAGTTACATTTCACGTCCTTCTATGTCTCGTTTCAATTAGCCATTTTCCACTTTCGTGGCCTACATTTTCCCTATCCCAAATAGAACCTCTTACGGTTACAACACGCCTCTAAATAGATTGTATTTTTATTTCCGAAAGTCATAGACTAACTGAATTTGATTTTTTTCAAACCATGTAATTCGCGTCAGCTGTAGCCTCAAAACGAAGTACCTACCCATACCTATATTACGATATTTTCAGTTTACTGTGTTTGTATATTTTATTTTTGGTGCACTTATTATGTCTTCTTATAATTTGTACACCACGCATATACTTATCTAATTGTTATTAACTTCTATACCTTAGCCATTAATCGGTGTAAATTTGAATAAATAAATATCATTATCCGACCTAACTGTGTGGGCACAATAGTGTCTATGATTCGGTACGATCTGTATCAGTAACACACACACACACACACGAGAAACGCATCAAATTATGTATGTTTTTTTAGCTCTCCTCTCTATTGAACTATCGAGTGCAACTGACACGTGTGAGACGTTTAATTAGTTTGCGAATTGTTGTCGTAAATTTACATACGCGTCTTCTCGATTACTGCGATTGGGTAACACATGACACCCGAATAATACAGCACAGCATCATAATATTATTAAACGCACGACCAGAGGTGGGGAATGTTAACGAAAACAATTAACTCTAGTTGGTCGAGTTGAGTTGATAGTAAACAAACAATTTACTTCACTCTAAATATTTAAAGTCAATAAGGAGAAATATATTAAGTCAGTTAAGAAAAACTTATTTTTTTTTTTTTAAATCATTTATTAAAACTATATCCTACATAGTGATTGTGCAACTTAAATGTTTTGTTAAATATCAACCAAACCACGAAAATAATATCACATTTATCATTATATCGGACCAGCGAATACATCGCTCTCGCCAGTTAAACATTCTATACTGGAAATAGACAATATAAACTACTATAACAATTCAGCAAGTCAGTATACAGCAGCCCATTTACTAATTATTGTTCCGATATTCGAACATAAATCGAAAATACGCATTTTATACTTTGTGTTCATTTTTATTGGATCCGTACAATATGTACAATAGTTAAGTTACATGTATTAAGCTGTGTTTAAACTGATTAGTTGACGTGGTGGTCGTTAACAATTTTCACATATTTTCGCAAATCTACGTTTTATAATTTCGGTCGGCAATAAATTATAATTTCGCAATAAAAACTTCTCGTTGAATGGTAATCTAAAGAGAGTTTTTATTTTTAATCGTATTTTCAAACGGACAGCACTGAACAAAAAACCATAAGTCATTAGCCAGTTTAATTATCAGCCCGTGTAGTACAAATTACACTACTTGTAAGTTGTAATAATAATAATTAAAAATTATTGATTAATAACTTTGTTGCCTGCAGGTTAAAGGCAATTCACATTTATTTGTTTTTTAGGCGTTACGTCCATTCAGCAACCGTTATAGTAGGTTTTTGTTTTATTCTAAGTTTAAAATGTGTCTAAACATTGTGACTATCTATGATCAATGGTTAAAATATAAAATAACAGGATCCTGTTCCATATTAACCTTACAATAATGGTTTATTTAATATTTACTTGAGTACATATTGTACAATACTGCAATGTACACGCATAAGATTTCATCTTATAGTTTAGATTTTAAAATATTACCATGATTGGTACCTGTTTGTTAACAAAATTGTAAAATTGAGAAACCCATTTTAATTTTATCATTCTCGTCTCGATGAACGGTTCTTGTAACCAAAACATAGTTTAAAATTTGTATCCTTACAAAAATCTGTCAACCATCGTGAAATACACCAATCAATTTAATAAGACAATAATTATTGTATGCCACAAACACAGTAAACACTTAATTGTTAATAAATAGAAGAAATAAACGTATAATAACATTTCAAGACAAATTACACTATGAACGTTCATAATTTTAATTCTTTAAGTAAGATTATGTCAAATGTTTTTCAATTCAATGTACCTATATATAATTTATAAATATTAATAAATATGTTTATAATTAATACTGTTATAAAGATGTTATGCATTATTTGATTATAATATAAGATACAATTATGTCCAATTAAAATGTTTAGTGAGTAGTTCCATTTTAATAATTTTAATGAGACCAGATTATGCCAGACCATTATTCCATAACAATAGAAATCGATCATTGTGCATATAGAATATCTATTGTGTGCACTTTCATATGGTATTATGTTGTAAGAATGCTCTAAATTACTCTCAAAGCTTTAAATTAGTTAACCTAGTAAAATTGATAAAAAAAAAATCGTTGCTTAAGATTTGTTATTGGATCTTCATTATATTTTTTTTAAAAAATAATTATAACACAATGACATAATAACTTTTTTTTTTTTTTTTTTCTATATTTGTTCATTGTAATGACCTCAAGGTCTTTGACAATGCTTATCACAAGTGGGTAGTAGGGAGATCATGTGATCTATTTATCTATGTATATATCACTATATGCATGATACTACCCCCCTTCTCCGAGAGGAGACATGTGCGGTCTTCACTCCCAGTGGAGTGGGACCTAGTTGGAAACCGGATGACGCAATCGGACGACAGCACGGGAAAATGGTGACTGCGTAGAATCACACACATTTTTTGCACTTTGCTATGAATCGAACCGATGACTGTGTGAGTCGTAAGTCAACTGTGTGACCACTGCGCCACTCCGGCCCCAATACATAATAACTAAACAAATTATTGTAACATGATTTACCTTAAAACATTTTTAACGGAACATAATAATACCTGCATGTTTGTAGTTATAAAGAACAAAGAACCACCAGAAAAAAGAGGAGATCAAAACATCAGAGCGAGAAAATGATGAACTGCATAAAAATGCACATAGCAAATACACTCAAAATTAACACTTATAACAATAATTGACACAACCGTCCCCAATAAATTGGCCACAGGTCGGCCAACTGCAACAGGTGCGCAACCGATGCGAAACGTCGGACGAGACGATATCCACGATGACGAAAACAGCAAATAATAATATTATGGTTATAGTAATAATAATCGTCGGGTGGAAACAACAATTTTCTGCGGTTATAGCATATAGTATCGTCGTTTCTCGTCTGAAAATATTTCACTCGCAAGTCCCCCGCCTCCATCACAACTCGACCGTCAAACCGTCTCTCGGCGTTATTTCATGTTATTATCCGTTTTAATTATCGTTCGATTTGTTTCAGTGTAAAACAAACGGTTGGTTGTAAAAAGTTCACGGTAGATACCTACGATAAAGCAGTATCCGCCGTGGCAGGGCGGGAGGGGAGAGAGTTGCTCAGCTCAAAGTTTTTCACACCGCTAATAATATTATAAATATATTGTACAATATGTAAACCACGATATTATATTCCTTGGAAAACTTTGGTGAGGCGGTGTCAGCGGTGGTGGAGGCACTTTTGAGTGATTAGATAAAGTTTACCTGCTGAATTGTAAATAATATTATGTTCTCCATAATTCCGCGACAGAGGTGCGTTCAAATAATAATATTATTACTATTAAAATACGCCATTGTATGCCGTGAACTCATTATACGACGGGTTAATATAGGTGCCCACAATATACAGGGTGAATCTTAATATAATAACAGTCGAATGATGTAGTAATATTATATAAGTATTAGATATATGTTTTGCCGTGTAAATTATGTGGTCACGTTATTGTGTACGTTTTTTTCGGGTTGAATATTTCACAGCGGTTATACTAACGGTTATAATAATAATAATATTATGTACTTATGACCTAACTAATAATATAATAGTAATATTATTATGTACCTATGACCTAACTAATAATATATTAATAATATACACCTCGTTCTCACCCACTAAAAAAGAAAAAAAAATCAAAGTTTTGTTAAGATCACTGTGTAACCACCGATGTCGCCGCCGACTCGTCAGTTGTTGGACATGGTTAGAATGCTACCAAAATGTATCAACATTTGTCTAGACACCGTTGATCCGGAATATAAACTATAAACGATGGTATTTACATAACCGTTCGTTTGTATAACGTTGGTAATGTGTAACGTATTTATTTTCATATTTAAAATCAATCTCATATAGCCAGTGTGACATAAACAAATTACAAACGACTTTTATAATACAAAATTAATGTTTTCATTCTATTCGTATTGCGTTATTGATGTCGTAGAACTGTTATTTAATTTCTACGGCATTGAACGCGCGAACGTTATGACATAATATTTTAAGGTATACAGGTAATATGGATATATGATAAATGAATAATAATTTAATATTTTTTTAATATTTTTCTTTAAAACCCGAATGTCTTACAACTTATGATGTACGTTGGTTGGCTATGAAGAATACGTAAACATAGATATACGTCTAAAAGCGATTATATGTGTAATTTATGACTATAGAAAATGCAATATATTAGTATTATCGTGACAGTGACTCGTATAATATATTAGTATAAATATAATAATCAGTTGGAAACACACCAGTATTGAAAATCAACTTTGTATTTTAAGATGAAACAACGGATTTCGCAACGGATACCTACTTTAAGTAGGTTCATGATACATATCTACAGAATAACTTACCAAGCTTACTAACCCCTGATGTTTTTCCTCAATAATGAATTTACTCAAATTCTGTTTTTCGGAATATCAAGTAGATATTTTTAAGGACCATAATTTGTATTACTTATATCAATATTAATATTTTATAGCAATTACTATAATTTTCGAATCATCATAGCACCCCTACATTTTATACTTTCCAACTTATCATCGTAGACCTATAATTATCCTAAATACACAAATTAATTTAATTCAAAAACTAGATACTCGTTCAAATTTCGATTTAATTTAACTCAAAAACTAGATACTCGTTCAAATTTCGATTCAGAAATGATATCAACGTTTTCAAACAATTTAGACGAAAAAGTTAATTACGAAATAAAGTAACGCTGTTGTAGCTGACACTATATACTTAAATGGTTTAAATAATAATATGTGTTTGAAAATATGGATCATTCAGGTGTACATACAAATTCCAAAAAAATTAATTTTGACGCATTTGTGAGCATGTTTGGTGAATCATTTACTGTATATAATTCGCAATAACTTGAAATATATTATGCTTACAGTAGGGACACGAAAATGAGTTCTGATCGAACGAATTTATGGCGAATGCTGCAGTTATTATTAATACGAAATACTTGCAGACATTCTTGTCATATTTTTCGCACCGTCATTTTATCTAACCTATTACATTAGTCTAAATAATATACATGACACAGACATGAAATATATTTTTATCAATAAAATAAATCAACTCTGGTAACAGGTTACCGATCTATAATAACTGTTTATAAACGCAACAGTGATCGCGTTCTTCGCGTTCCTACTCGTACTCATTTAATGTTATTTAAAAAAAAAATAAAAAAAATCGAAAAAACACTACAGAAAAATCCAATTACAGTAATGGACATGAACGGTGTACCTATATATGGCTATAAACGTTTTCAAATATCATTATGTCGGATGACTCGTGTTGACACTGCTGCAATGGCTATACTATAATATAATACCAGCTATACTCACTCTAAATTATTTATATTTTAAAATAATATTGTTGCACGCTGATGCAGCTAGATGAAAAGACAACAAGGGTCCTATTTAATATGCACAATTATATAATATTATACGTATTCGATTTCATCAAAAAACCGATCGATTGTAATTTTTAACACGACAATATACGATGAGTAGCACGCGGGCATGCTCAACCACGACCTGCCGAGACCCATTCGAAGCGTCCGGTGTCTAGTCCGAGGCATGAATATTATATTATAAGTGTTCGTTGATTTCGTGTTTAGACCTTCTTCGCCACTGTCACAATAATAAAATGTATTATTTGTCACGACAAGAATATCGAAACGAAATTTACGCGATCGCCACGTCGCGATCATGTGAATACATCGTGGTAACAGCGACCGTCGGCGACCACCGGATATCATAATATATCTACGCGTGTTATACGATAATATTGGCAACCGCCAAGTTAATGATATTGAAAAGAAATATATTTTCTCACACGATTGCATGATTGAAATATTATTACAATAACCCTATAATACCACGTTAGGAAGAAACTGGATCACACTTTCCTACCTCCCCAAAATCTTTGACGACACGACTAGCCCGACCTAAGCTAAGAGGTGGTATACTCCTCCAACGGTTTCGGTCAAAATCACTGTTTTAAATAATAATATGATGTAATTGACCATATTAATTTCGAATGTTATTTTGCTAACGAGACCCATTTCCAATATTTGTCGAACAAAAATGTTGTTTAAATCACAGCCAAAACCCCGAAGAACACGTTATTCCCGATAAGGGCAGGTACAGATTGTTTCATCGTAAGAAATTACACGGAACTTTTATTATTATATTATATTTCAACATAATGTTTGTAATAACATAATATTGATATTATTATGTATTACATTACTATACTGCTTTACGTTTTGGTATATGATATGATAGGATGTTATTTTTTCTAAAATATGACAAAAAAGTTAAGTCTCCCGTTGCATTTTTTAAGGCACTGCCCGCTGCACGATAAATTAACCATCTTATATCATAGGACGTTATTAAGCCATGCCAAATTGCCATTTCGTCGATACATACATATTTAGAGGCCATTTAACCATATTATAATCACTACATAATATCATAATGATGTTGCCTAATTTAATGTATTCACCACCGTTTATAGTATGGTTAATAATATAATAATGATAATAATATGACATATTATATTGTCTATATCGTACCCATCTCGCATTGAAGATAATTATACGGGTTTTTAATTGACATAATTATTTTTAGGTTAAGATAATATTTCAACATGTAATAATAACCGAGCAATAACTGTTACAGGTGAGCTTTAATTTACGCGTTTATGCAAATTTTTCGTAATTATTATAATATTATGCTCGGTCATTAGTTACCGCATAAAATTGAGCTGGCTTACAGTTCGAGTATAGGTATAATACAAATTGACCTTAAATAGTATTATACATACCTAATAATAATTTATAAATGTAATAATTTATCTAAAATCGTTTTTGTTGAGTTATAATCATGAACAGTGTTTATAGTACCATACCATCATAATAATAATTCATTTTAATGGATTTGCAAGTTTGTTACGTAATGTTAGTATTATTTAGGTCTTACACGTTTTTATTATATATGCTACAAAAGTAGAAAAAATTTCAAAGATTCTTTTTAAGTATTTTAGAAAGGCATTTTCATTCGTTGCTGTATTTACACTGTTTTTGAGGAATAAACAAGATAATGTCAGATTGTTAGAACTTGCTATTTAATCACAATTTTTCATAATATAGGTGAAATAATAAATAGAAAAATGTATTTTACATAATCCTATTTATAATATAATACACTTAATTATCATAAAATTTTATAAAATAAAATTACGCAATCTTTGTTTGTATCTTGATTGTCATCGTTATAACCACCTGTCACCTAAAAAAAATTAAAGTTGTGGCTATGCTATAGTGGTTAATATTGGATTATAATAAATTTTAGGAATATAATATTCCTATATGTACCTACGCCACACGGACCTTAACTCTTATTATTATAAAATGTTAAGATCCGGTGATGTGACATAATTCGATATCTTGTGCAACCACTGCGTAATACGTAAAACGTTCGGAAATGTAAATTTTCGTCAAACAATAACCATCGGATTTATTGGCTTTTAAAATGAACTTAATAGCTACCAACGAGATATGGAATACGATTGTTGTATTTCATAAGACACAGACAATTTTTCTCCGGCCTTACCAAACAGATCAAATTTACAAAGGAAAGTCAGCTCGAGGCAGATCCACTACTACTATTATACAGAGTGTTCAACAAGTTAGTGAATGGTCATCAGACTAATTAGGACTTATAAACACGATAGTATATGATACACCTAATTAATGATATGATAAAATATTAATTTACCTAATCAGTGTGTGTTATCGCTAAATTACAAATACACAAACAGGAATCAAAGCGTTTCCAAATGCTTTGAACACTTTGTATGATAATATTTATTTATTGAGGTACTTCGTATGAACGACGAATAAAAAACTATATTTCAGTTGTTATTAGCTGTAATTGACAACCATTGTATTATATTACATTATGTGCCTCCAATAATCTATATCGTACATCAATATTTTTATTTTATTTTCAAAGTTTGACTACAATTATACGCACTTTACTCGAAATGATTGACATGAATAATCATCTCATCGCCGTCACTGCTAAACCGTATGGAAACTATTCAATTATGGTAAATAGGTGCACACTATTATATAACCATCAGTAACCAGCTACATATATGTTACACGATAACACAATATTTTATTGACATTAATGTGTCTGATAAACATAATGGCACACTATAATATTTTTATGGTAATGTAAATTAAAGTTCTCTAATTATAAACCACAATAACCACGTTCTGCATATTATAAGATATTCGAGTGCTTCGGCCCAAACCGGTAGACTTATTATAATAATATAGACACAGACCTAACAGCCGGTTGTGGCCAACCAGTACACTCCATAAATAGGTAGGTTATTACTTATTCATTTTAAATCGGATGAGAAAACATTATCTACACTTGCAGCAGTAGGATTTATACTAGGTTGGTATACTGATTACTGAAATACCATAAATTTACAAATTGTCAAGATTGTATGCGGCATTTAAAGACCACTGTCTTTCAGTGGTGATACAAACATTAGTTTTACCAATATAAGATAACCCAGCAACTTGTTGAGAAGATGAGGTTTTTTAACGAATTAAATTAATATTTTTTATTTAATTCGAACGAAAAGTATCCTAGTTGTCCTACAGATACCTATACGGATATTGGCGTTTTTAACTAATAAAAAACGAATATTAAATTTGGATTTTATTGGATTTGTAAATTATACCCAAACCTTTTTGTAATGCTACAATTTAATTTTAAGGAGTTCAATAAATATTACACTTATTTGTTTTGTTTGATGTGAGTACGCAACCATACTAAACATATACCTATTTTTTTAAAAAAATCAATAGACATCAGACGATAGTAAAATAATATTCCAAAATAAATAGTAACAAACTTTTGAACTTCGTTTTCGATACTTACATAACATTTTCAACAAAAAAATCATTTGTTCAACAATTTATAGTAAATATGCTCATGTTATGATTCTGATATTAAAAAACAAAGTTTGCATCGCCACAGGAATTTCTCCATTTAAACATTATAAGAAAATCAAAGTTTTTCTATATAAACTATCGATATAGGTACCTACAGCATATTATGCTTAAAAATTCTAAAAAAACTATGATTTTCGATAACTGCATAAAAACGGGATGCGCGTGCAAAAAATTCACCCTGTACCTATAATATACCTACTATATATCTTTATGTGTACTTACCTATAAGTATAACACCAATGACCGAGCGCCCGGTAATCGGTATCCGTGTACGACACATGATAATTACCTATACGTTATTTCTGTCTACATCGTATAAAAGATATATTTTTATTTCAATCGCATGTGAGATTGAATTCGGACGACCTTGGCCTGTTTGAACAAGAGATTTTTTTTGTTTTCGGCATATAATATACCGGCAATATACGTCGCATAGGTAAGAACACACATCGCCGAGTAGTGCTAGTCTTGCCCAACCATTTCGGACGTCGACCGTGCCTAATTATTTAAAACAAAAACAACGCTGGTCGTTAAAACAATATTAACCATCGCGTTATTGGTAAGCACAACGACGGCATTTATACATTTTAGTGCAAGCGTATATGCGAGTAATATAATACAGGAAACAGGTAGGCCGAGGTGGTATACGCGTATTATAATATTTTATTTATCACAATTGTTGTTATTATATTAACAAGTTTAATACTATGATATATTCATATTATTATTATTTGTACTGATAGTAGCAATAATAGTACAATATATTATATACAATTCAATACCTATGCGGCAGCGCTTATCACACGTCCAATTTTATTTCGTTTCGACGGACGTAGTTATAGCCTATATAGGTACCTATAGGTGTATTAAAACAAAATTCATAATAATAATAATTAAGAAAACCGCTAACAAATGATGAACCTATAATAATAATAATATGTGAACTGTACTCAATGCTTGCGTGCGCGTGCATGTTGGTTTCGAGATAATTTTTAAACGCCTGTTGATTCTGTATGGTTTCCAATTAAAACTCGATAAGTGGAACTGCGATAAGTTTTGTTTCTGGAATTCATTTTTAATTAAATATTTTTTTTTCCCGATATATATATTTATTTATATTTCAATATAACTACGGTTGTAAAAAAAAATAATACCACTCTACTGTTGATCGTATATAGATGGTAATTTCATTTATATACATAGGTACTCATCTATATTATATTATTTGTGTAAAATTATATTATGTTTATGTACTCGCTGTGTATACATAACAGGTTGGTTATACCCATATTATATTATACACAGCTTGAGAGTTTCGAGTATAGGCAATATAGGTGTATAAAATATGTACTTAACCTACGTGTACAATGTAGGCACGTGTTTGCGCAAAAAAAAAACTTTTTCAAATCTATACACTACATCAATATATTATCACGAGTTTAACGTCGATAACTTTTGCGATAAAAATATAATAATAAATCCGTTTTTACTGTCCGAATATTCGAACGTAAAAAAAATAGCGTTTGCCCTTGGGCTTTGACTGAAAAGTTTGTTTTCATGATAATTTATAAAAACGAGTGCGAGTGCGAATTAATAAAAATCATCAAGGGGTAAAAAATTCGTAATTAAACCGTTTGTAATAGAACCGATTGAAATACGAAACACGGACATAATAAAAACTATCGCATTTACAATAATAATTATTATTAAACGAACATATAGACACGTCGTGTAATAATAATCTATAGCTTTAAAATGATGATTTTTCTGAAAAATCGTCCAACTCATAGTATAATAATATGCATACATAGCCTTTTATCGTATAATAATTGATAAAAATTGTATAAACACCGATCGTTGAAATCAAAACCGCTAGTTTAAAGATAAACTCTACCGCGAAAGCTCGTCATTTAAAAAATACAAGTTATCAATAATTGTTATTGCCATACTACATAGTACAAAATAAAATATTGTTTTATCGAATGTTACTCAACCGCCTCGAGCGCACATTACAATAATAAAGCTGTGTAACTGTGTGCAGCAGTCAGCGTGAACGCCATAATAATATAATATTATAATATCATAATAATAAAAATATAATACAGTTGTCAAATTTCGCGCGCGTTTTATAATCAAAATTGAAAATAAAAATAACGCAAAAATGTACTGTCAGAGACTAAAACGCACCGCCAACGTCCATTTTGTGTTCAGTAGTTTTCTATATATTATATTCTCGACGGCAATTAATTATACTGTCCGACGTGTAATCAGGTGTGATCCACTTTCGTTTAATTTATTTTACCCAGAAGTAATAAATTAAAATCGAAATAATTGCATCCGCTGGAGCATTAAAAGCGTCACATAAATATAAACGCCTAATGGAAACGTATAATATAGGTAGGTATACTATATAGCTGCAGTAAAAAATAACGAATCGATTAAAAATCTTAAACACGATTTTTAAAAATGCGTCCGAAATGAGTTTGCCAATAATATTTTAATATATTTTAGAACACGCACATTGAACTTCTTCTTACCTAAATCATATTATGATTATTATTATATTGACGAAAAACCCGTTAAATAATATTATATTAGGTACATTCGATCCATAATGCACATTATGATACGAAAACAAATATTAAATAATATGGAATTAAAAAAAGAAACTATTAAAAGCCAAAAAAGTGCAGGTATTACACACCAGTTGATATAGGTACACGAGAACGGTAATCGGTAAATAATTTCAATATATAATATTTTACAATTTATACAAAACACTAATATAAACCCTAAAAATTCTCACATTTTTACCAAGTGTTGATCAAAATAATAGGTAATCGCTATTAAAAAATTAAATTTTGGCGAAAGGATATCGAGCATTGATAGTTTTTTAATTAAATGTGTCGTAAATTGGAACGTTGGCTCAACGAATTTTCCTTACATATTGTGCACTTACATAAAAAACTAAATAATTAACTATCAAAATTGAAATATTAAATATGTCACTGTTGAACCAATTGACACAAAATATGTACCTTGTAATCTATAATATAAAAATAATAGATAAATAATATAATACAATACAGTATAAATATTAATATAATTGATTACAAGGTACTTTCATTGCTGTGTTATTGGGTTCAATGGTGACATATTTAATGTTTATTTTGATTCTAAATAGTTTGATATTCATCACATTCATTAAGTAATAATCATTTTATAAGTATCGTACATTATAACATTAGTATAACAAAATTAGTAATAACAATGAAAACACGTCATATTTGTACCTAAAATAATAATAATCACTTAAAATATATTAAAACAAGTACGATAAGTCATTTGTATAAGAAGGGCCTAAACTAATCGAAATCGATCAGTTCTCAAACCTGGAGTTATATTGTAGTTAGCTATAGACTATAGATCCGTCTCAAAATTGGTATGCGATTTACTTATGCGATCGTTTTTATTATTATCGTATTATGTGTAGTAATATTATCAGTGTTTAAATTATTATTTCGCTTATTCCATTTTATATTACGTAGTGCGTTCAACTGGTCTGTGGACATTCGTTCTATGGATTCACTGCAGCACAAGAGCAACGCTTGCTTCAATTTCAAGTAAGTAATTAATAATTATTATATATTTTTCATTTAAACAAGGCCTACACATTGAATACCTATCGCATAGAAAAATTAAGTTTTCCACAAGTACTCATCCCATACATATGTATAATATATTAAATTACAGACATGGGTAGTATTCCGAATAATTTATACTTCAAATAGTGCATTCTTAAGAAATTTTAAACAATTTAATTCGAAAGTATTCCGTATACTATTTATAACGCTGTTTAAAGTATTTTATTCCTATAAAAAATACCTCTGTATTATTACGATAATTTTTACACCTTATGTTTTCCCGGAAATTATTACAATAGTATACACATTTTATGTAAACATCTTATTTTATTTCTTAGTGATACCTATGGAAATATCTTAAAATGTAATTTTTAACCTATGACTATAAGCAATAAATCAAAGCAAGAACCTTTGATACGTTGAGTTCATATATTTTGTGTTTAGACTTTAAAGTGTTTTTTTTATTGAATAGGTAATGATAATAAATAAATAAATAATTTTTTACTACTTGAAGAGGTAATTTTTTTTATAGATTTTATACACACCAGGTGTATTCACTTTAATCATACAATTATTATTGTTGAGTACTTATAAAAAAAAAATTGAAACTTATATAATTATATAATATATTTTTATTTTTATTTAATAGTTATATTTGGTATTTTGGTACACTGTATACATTTGTTAACATACTACACTAAAATAAGACCTTTGCAGATAGATAAATAAAAAAAAAAAAGTTTATGACACAATAAATTGAATTTGATATACAAGAAGATACAACAACCAAAACAAATATAAGCATTTCTAAAAGTATTCGAAATACTAGGATAATTATTCGATAAATATTTTGATTACTATTTTTAAAAAGTATTTGAACACATATTCGAAATACTTTTTTTTATAAATATTAGAGTATTTATTCCAAATATTTTCGATAACTATTTCACCCATGTCTGTTAATTAAGTATGTATGAAATTATATAAGTATATCCAATTAAAATACTTATTTAAAATCTGAACTTTTTACCCGGCAGCTATCCACATAGAAATAACGTACAATTTGAAATTAATAAAAACTGTAATCCGAAACCCAATAGTTATAATTTTTTTATTATTGTTAATTAGCTATTATAATAACATTTCAATTATTGTAGGTTATATAGGCGCCAAATAGGCGTCAGAATAGGCCTTCGGGCCCACTCTCGAACATAGAACCATACGAATAAAAAAAATAAAAAATTGTAACAACGTGGTGATTAATTTGTTTATGTCAGATACCAGCCGGTTACCATCATGGTTTGATTCATTACAAAGCAACGAGCGCGGCCGTCGATCAAACTTTTCAAAAGCAGCTCGGCTGCTGCAGTCATGCTTGGACAATTCGCAGTGGTCAAAGCCAGAGTGGTCTAGAAGTGGAGAGGAGTAACCACAGATTGACCGACCTAGGGCCGGCCGAGGGACATGGACCGGATATTTCGGGGCATAATGAAGTATAGACGGACGAATAGGGGGAAAATGGTCGAGCAATTCGTACAGGTGAAAAACCACCCAGAGCCTAAGGCTTTGTTTTTCACTTGTATGGACAGCCGTATGTTGCCGGCCAGATTTACCGAATCCAACGTCGGCGACATGTTCATCGTCCGAAACGCCGGAAATCTTATTCCACATTCGCAGCATTTCCCGGACGAATACACTTCGTGTGAACCGGCCGCCTTGGAGTTGGGGTGCGTGCATAATGACATAAGGCACGTCATCGTTTGCGGGCATTCTGACTGCAAAGCAATGAACCTGTTGCACCTGCTCCGGGACACGGAATACGGTAGCACCGTCAACCGCCGGAAGTCACCTCTCCGAGCTTGGCTCTGCTCGCACGCGATGTCGTCTTTGGAAAAGTATCAACAGCTTGAGGCAGCCGGCTTCGGCACCCCTCTCGTTTTCCAGGCTGAGACGCCATTGCGCCGGATAAGCGCTTACATCGACCCGGAGGACAAACTTTCCGTCACCGACAAGTTGTCGCAGGTCAATACCCTACAGCAAATTCAAAACATCGCCAGCTACGATTTCCTCAAGAAGCGCCTGGAGACGTACGATCTGCACATACACGCCCTTTGGTTTGACATATATACCGGTGACGTACACTACTTCAGTAGACAGAGCAAACAGTTTGTAGAAATAAATGAAAAAAACGTGGACGGATTAGTGGAAGAGGTCTCGAAGTACTATTGCTAAGAATAACATTACGGTCGAGGTGACATCCTTCCATCCATCCATCCATTCCACGAAGGCACACACGCTCACCCACGTGAAGACTTAACTAGGTGCTTAATATTAATTAAGACTAGTGGCGTAGCCAGGGGGATTCAGGCGTTTGACCCACCGGCCTCAATACCTTGTTTTCAAAAAAAAATATTAGATTTCGCATTTCAAATATTAAACGAAAAAAGTAAATAAAATAAAATGGCTAGCAAAAAAACACAATAAACATCGTTAATATAATGACCAGTGATACCCATAAAAAATGCTAACAATATATATTAATAATATACAACTCTCAATGAATAATAGATATTGTTAGGTTTACAGTTCATAAATGCAATAATCATAATTGACTGTTGTAGGTTAACTATAACAGCCCAGTTAGTATAATATATTATGATAATGTGATGATTTATTTATGTTCGATACCGGCCAGTGTTCGTCATATTTTTATTCGTTATGGGTACAACATGGAGAAACAAAATTTAGAAATGTACATATTGTCTAAAGAACAGTCCAAATCTAATTTGTTTCCGGAAAGCACGCGGGATGATAAAAAAAAATATATCAGGCGTAAAAAGAAACTTAACGTTAGGATACGACTTCCACAGATTCCATGAAAAACTTCACTTACAGGTGCAGAATCTATTGATTTAAATCCTCCGATTTCCAATCTATCTTCTTTTGATCTAACCTTATGATCATAAAAAAAAATAAGTCAGCGCTCAAATGTATTTCGCGTTACTATTATTATTATTACTTTAAGTTTGCGTTATTATTTATATTTATATTTATTTTTATATTTTTTCTACCTAATCACATTATGTCATTTCCCGTTACTGTAATTACTACTATATACATTCTTACGATTTAGTTATTGTAATATTTATTAATTTAGTAAAACTATAATAGGTACAGGCCAAAACCTAACAGTGCAAGAATAATAGCATATAATTAATAGCAAATTGATATTACCTACTTAATAATTACAAAAAAAAAAAAACAAATTATTATGATTATAATTTTAATAAAATACAACATTTTGAGATTAATAAATTCCGGCGCACTATCCATCGGAATCTAAAATTTAAAATAATAAACTTTAAAAACGTACGTCGTGGTCGTAGGAATCAAAATATTATATATGGCCGTAATTTGTAAAGGTAAGTAAAAAGTAAATTTTTCCAGAAATCAAATAATAATCACGCACATAATGTGACTATACCTACAACGCGTAATGGTGTGCACATATCATATTATAATATAATATTATGGCAGAGCGAGTTGTACGCGTAAAAATAGTATGCATTAAATATGATTATATATACGTTTATCATTTTTTTTTCTCGTTTGGTGGAAACGTACACACAATTTACGGAAGCACACACACAAACGACAGCGTAAAATTACAACGTCGATTTACGAATTCACGATTCGTAAGCTCACCTCCTTTGAAAGGTTGACAGTTACCGGAGCGGGGCCTTTCTATAATATATACGTAGGTATTATAATATGTACACGATAGAGAATTTAAATATTTAAATTTTGAATTCATTTCACACGCACAAAAAAATATAACCAAGCTTGTCGTGGTGGTTTCGCGATATATACATAATATATTATACCCGAATAAATGTACCATCACAAATCTAATTATTTTTCCACGCTCCAGATGAATTCACAATTTAAACATTTCGAATAAAAAAAAGAACTCTGAGTAAATTTGTACAACGAGACTCGGGCGTATTGGCTGTGTGAAATGTAACGACAATATTGTTTGTGTAACCGTCGCATAAATATTATATATATACATTATATGTTGTACGACCATTATAATATATACGAGTGGGCACGTGCCGACTTATTTGTTCGATTGAGACTATTTAGCTACAGCATCTCCCTCTCTCTCTCTCTCTCTTTCTCTCTCACTCTCCATAACAGTTTCCGATTCGCGTCACGTGGGTATAATACGAGTATATTAGCTTAGGTTTTATCGAGCAGCTTAATAACGTTCCGTTACTTACATAATAGCTACAGTCGGTCGCAACGGCAGACGAGGTATTAATCTGCAGAGCCAGATTAAAGCTATTAGGCCCATTCAATTTACATTTCATCCTCTTAAAAAAAATATAACCAAATACCGTATTGAAATGTTTATCCTATATTTATGTCCTATATAATTAATACGTATTACGCAAATAATCTTAAACGAAATAAAATGTACCTATATAATATATTATATAGCTAACGAATAAAAGCAAGTCAAATTGAATTTAAATAGTTATACGATTATTCTTAAAAGGATGGTAAATTTCATAATTTATACTTAGGCATTCACGACACGAACAACCGCCGCGGATAACTTGCAACTATGTTTTTTTTATAAATTATCTAATAGACAGCTAGTAGAGAGGTACATCTGTGTCTGGTATCTATGGGGGGGGATACTTCAGCTTCCATACCTCCCCCCCACGTGTGTCACCCCCGATTATTTGTCACGTGTTCGGGTATTATAATATTATGCAATTGTTGATGTCGTACTTGTGGAACTGTAAATATTTTAACACTATAATATTGCAAAGTCACTTAACAGGTAGGTACGTAGTGTTGTATGCGTACAAATCGTATGGATTCAATGTCAACTCGTTATTCATCGCCGTGTCGATGTGTGTGGGTAAAGGTACCTTCAATTAAGTCGATGAAAAACAAAAGTGACTCTTCGGGCTAAAATTAGCATAATATATTATTATAACTTTCACTTGTCAGATGTCCCACGGCCGCGAAACATTTATTCATCGGAGACGGCGAAATTTTTCGTAAAACACGCGGTAAGAACTAATTTTTTTCGTCAATTTCGTCGCCGAAATCGGACCTACGCGATAAAGTATTACTTGTGTACATAGCTGCGACAGATTCGTGCGAACAACTGTGCTATTGAAAGTACACTAAACTACACTATAGAGTTTTTTTTTTTTAATTTATGTTTTCCATGCACGGGGCCCGTCCACAATAAATCACACTAAAACCTAAACTTTTGTGTATTACTGCCAATATATATGCGCACCTGTGGTTTGTAAAAAAAAAAAATCTTTACGTATTTTATAAATGTATTATATTGTTTGCGACAAACGACAATATATTATAAATACGTCTGTCTGGTTACAGCTGACGATAACAATCCCTATATTATGCACAGTGTAATACTACCATTTTACCGTTTTCAGTTTGACGTACCGTACATTATTATATTTTATATAGGTACTATAGGTATTTTATTATCAAACATTTTAAAATTTTATAAATTCACAATTTACATTTTCTTAGTTTTCGATAAAAACGTTTGTGATTTGTATAATATGCATTTAAATAGTGTGATTGTTAAAATTCCTAACTCATGAAATTATTTGGATAGTACAGAATTTTAAATGATCTGCGCAGCAATTATCACGATAATTGCTGTTCGCAGTATTTTTCTCTTTTTTTTCTGTTACAAGAGGACCTTAAACCAGTAATCACCATAAAACAGGTATAATTATGTTTGGTAACTAGTCGAAATTACCAATAGTGTAAATCACATTGAAAAACGAAACTGTCGAAAATATCGTTGTTGCCGTCGATGCATAACACAATATATTATGAGAAATCCGGTATTTTCGGTAACACACTGGTAAACGCACCGGTTTGAGTATTTATATACCGAACTACACCGACAATTAAATAAAATTCCGTCAGCCCTTACATAGGCATTGAAGCAACAGGTTTTCAATCGACGGTAGAGTTGCCGAAACATTATCGATTTCCAAAATATACTCATCCAATCCAAATATTTAAAATACGCAAAAAATGTCACCACAGCAGCAGCGTTATTATTTTATTCGCAAACGTTTAGTCGAGAACGCTCCGCCGGAGGGGACATCGATAAAAAAAATCGCATTCAACGAACGGTAAATATTATCTACATCTGCGTTGTATAATAATGTAATATAGAAAAAAAATTAGATTCATTATATTATGTTGATCATTTATAAATCCTTTTTGTACCTACCGGCGGGGCAAGTGGCGTATCGAGCAAAATATAATACAAACTTTTATTATAGGTACACGCGTTTGGTGAATTTAGCTGAGACTTAAAATATTTGTTTTAATTCGAATTTCCGAGTCTAATCAAAAGTCAAAAAATGTCTGCGTTCACCTCGTGCAAATTTTACTGTAGGTAGGTAACTATATATTATATACTTTATAAAGTGTTGAAACTTGAAACCCGTTCGAATTCTGTATACAATTATAGATGGTATAGGTACATTGAAAAATTGAGACTGCGACGATTAATTATTATTATGAATTAGGCACGCCCGCTGTGGAGTCTCTCCGGGATAACGTCATCGGACGACCTAAGAGCATGTATGACATAGATAGGTTATACCTCTTTAAATACTCATATGAAACGCGATAATGGTGCAATAGGTGATCGCAGATGGACGCCACAAAATAAAATTGTTTTGATGTGTCGTTTGGTAGAAACCACTAAATTTAATCTATTTGCTATAGCCAAGCCGAAACACACTTGTTAAGCGAACGTTCGGGTAGCATATGTGTTGTCTCCATCTTACAAAATACATAGCCAAAAACTGTTATGCTCGTAACAACTTTACTCCCTCTGTATTCGTAGTAGAATTACCAAAATTCCACAACGCATAGTGAACACCTTTGTCTGTAACTCAATGTTTTTATTTTTTGGATAACATTAATAGGTACAAGTTACCAGTTAGAGAACATTGGGTTTTTTTTTTTTTTTTTTTTCATTTAGTTATTAAAAATGATTGGTCATCAAACAAATTAAAACGCTACGTCGCAGATAAAGTTATTCCCTATGCGTTGTGGAATTTTGGTAATCTACTATAAATGAAGAGAAAGAAAAGTTGTTACCCCTCAAAACAGTTTTTGGCTATGTTGTACATTTGTAAGACGGAGACAATACAATATTCGGATAGCACGTTCACTTAAGTGCAAACGGTGAGCACAATTTAAGTTCCCAGTGGTGGGTTAAGAAAATATTTATAATGCCATCATACGATGAATGAGTGATCAGCAGTGGTTTTGACAAAACTTAATTTGGGGGGAGGGGACACAAATTAAATTTTAAGTTAAAATACTGATGAAATTATTGGACGCTTAGACAAAAAATATCGATTTTGCTCTAACCGCTCAGAATCGTTTTCTCATGCTCGTATATTAGGATGCAGTGATTTATCATTCAGTTCAAATTTAATTCGCATCCATTATATTATAGTGACGAGATAGGTACATTCTACTCCTCTTGTACAGCGGCGAGCGAATTATTTTTTTTAATTAGAATTGCATTTTTTCATCAATCGTTTACGTTTTCCAATTTTTTCCGCTCTTTTTAAAAACATTTTTAAATTCTTATATGGCCCGACTAGAAAACAACGTTCGTGCCTACGAACAATTATGTCGATCGCAAATAAACACAAGCACCGATGGCATATTTTAAGTATATTTACATCATAATATAGGCACAATGTAGGTACTTACATAATATATTATACAACACACTGCAGTCTATAGAGTGTAACAGAAACAACTGATATCAGTGAAATTAAATACCAAACCCCCTCGGTTTGGTATTTAACCCACTAATAAATGTATTATTTATATATACTTACCCCCTCCCCTCTTTTAATAATCCTGCAGGCTATGCCACTAATATTATATGATTGACCAACTATACCTAAGTTTTCTCGTACAATCAATATTTAAAAATATAATTTTTTATGATCATAACAATATTTTACAATAAAAAAATATATACATATATTGCTTAGAATAATCAACAAATAGAACAACAATTTCTACTATTATTAGTTATTATCTACTATTTACATATTATTATTCATAGTTGTTTAGAACATTTTTCATTTATTAGTTGTTTCTATTACACACTGTATAGTGTATATTATATCTAATAATATTATGTTTATATTAAATGTTAAAGTTATTTTTTTTTGTGTATATGTGGTGGGAGGAGTATCTACATTTTTTCACTCCGTTGTACTTAACGATGGGGTACACTCGATATAGCGGAGTGTCTGTTTAAATGTTGAACTATTAAAAACAATTAACTATGTACCGTGTGAGAGAGGGGAGGGGGGTCCTATCCTTCACCACTACGGAACGCGTAGGTAATACAAAAATGCCCTCTAACATCAATTACAGCACGAAATTTGTATATTCACGCTGTGTATTTAAATAATGTAATATTAATAATTATAATATATACGAAAATCCGTTTCTCTCCTACCGTCGCGATGGTCTGGGACATGATGTAGGTGTAAATAATAATAATAATAATATCGCGGTACACATATTTTCACGACTTATCGTGTAGGTAGGTACCTACCGACCTATACCTATATGATATACGACGCCCGCCCGCCGTGTGATTTTCACGTTGTACAGCCACCACCACCGCGGTCGTGGTATATACACAATATTATTATTATTACTATGTAGGAGTACCTATATACCTATGGTATAGTGTACGCGAGGTATATCATTATCATAACCCTCGGGGAAGCGACTCGGCTGTTATTATAATATCACGGTGGCGGCGTCGACGCGGCGCCTTGAGACACACTCGTGTAGTAAAATAATTTAGCCGATGTATATCCGAAGTTTTCACTTGTAAGCCGTTTGCCCTTTGGCGCTAAACCGTATACGTTATGTGTACTACCTTTACTCGATGCGTTTCAATGGCGTCTCGAACGTCCACGGTTCTGTTGGGCATTTTAATTTTACTTTTATCCCATTGAAATGTACAACCAATCTCGTACTTACCTACAACGTATAATAATAGTCATTATAATCACGATAATATTATTATGTTATTTTTACATATATTATATTATTATTAAGCGAGTGTATCCCAAAGGAATCACTCAGCGTGCTTTGTGGTTATTGCCCGATGCAGTTTAGACACCGTATAACGATACCGGTTAATTAATGCTTTGTCAAGTTAAGTTAACGTAGAAAAAAATATTAAGTCAAGTTAAAGGTTACTTTTCTTTTTTTAACTGGTAGAAGTCACAAGTTATATAAAAAAAAAAAGTAACTTAATTTAGTTAATATTTAGTTCATTGTTTTTTTGTTAACTGAATATTTTTGCAATCTATTCCAAAAGCACAATAAGCAATACACAAAAACAAAAATATAGTTAAAGGTATGGTGAAAAATAATACATTTGTACTCGATTAACACGAAGGGAAAGCAACCAATGACAGAAACTGACAACTAATTAGATTAATTTGTAATAAGTAAATTGTTTATGAGACCACGACCTCAACGTTTCTTTAAACGTCGAACTCTCTTCATTTATGTTCGATATTTGATGTTTATTTATTTGACGAGCATAAAGCACAATGCAATAGAGTAAATTGGTAACATATAATTGATAACATCTAAAATAATAAACAAAACATATAGAAATATAAATAATAAATTCAGTAATAAGCTCAAGATAAGTGTGAAAATTAATTAAATTAAAAACAAAACATTTAATGCGTAGTCAGGTAATAAAATAGATGAGAATGCAATAAGCCCAAATGCGTCATTCTATCAACATGGTTGTTGCATCCATAATTTGTGTATACGATAAAAGGAATTTGGGATCGTTTGCATCGGGAGGTGACTTTAAGATTTCACTGTGAGGGAAAAGAAGGAGCAACGTGCATTCATCAGCCTACACAGGAATATTAGGTTTGTACTTATGTGTGCGTACATAATATTAATTATTGTACAATATGCATAATATTATATTTTAATGAAGGATTATAAATTACATAAAACGCACACGGAAAATAATATTCTGCAAGCTCAAGCATAATGATTTTAAAAAAAAAATTAATTGTTTTGTTATACACAATAAATAATTATTATATAGCTTTAACTTAAAACGGCAAAATGTTCTGATGGCGAACATGATATCTTTGCCCTCGTTATTAAGTGGGGGGGGGCAAGTGCCTCCGTAAAATTAGGCTCCAAATATATTATATCCGTCACCGAGTTCCAATGCACTGAAATGCTATGAATTCAATGCACATGATATGCTGCGTATAAATGGAATACAAATCGCTTGAACTTACTAAAAATGAAATCTATGTACCTAGTCATTTAGAAATAATTTTAAAGCGGTTATTTCCGTGCGGAAATCAGATAAAAAAAATGCAAACCGATCGACGTGTTCCAAGAATAAACAACTACCACCCCCCCCCCCTTCCACCCAAGGTTCCTAGATCCGCCGCGGTGACAATATTTAAATTGTAAGTCCCGCGGGTTCAAGTGCCGCAGAGCGTTACAGAGGTGGTGCCTATACATCATAAACACTTCAATTATAGAAATCATGCACTTTTCTTGCAGCGATTGACTTGCTCCACACACACGCCTAACCATTATGATTTATATTGTCTATACGTCTCGTAATAATTATACCACATCGTTACCGTACTGCGCAGGTAACAAAATATAAATTATCGCCAAAATCAATTGGACGACTTACACACACTAAATATTATTATAATAATATTCGTCATGACATGTTATTATGTTAATTGATTTTTTTTTTTCAATATTTCCACAAATTATGGTCTACTCGGCACATAATATGAGACGGCCGATTAGTTATCGAGTTTGCATTTATAATAATAACACCATTCGTATATATTATTATTATGTAGGTTACCGAACGTGTTTCCAGTTCTGGTATACCAGCCACTCTCGATTCGTATCGGCCGCCGTACAATACCGCTGAACCACCGACCACCGAATCCGATCGAACTAGTCTCGGGACAGCTTTTATATAAATGCACCGTTTTGCTATTTTTTTTTCTCCGTTTCTGCACATACCTAGGTATACGTTTTTCTCTTTCTCCGCACGATCGAGGAGAATTTATTATCATCTTGATATTAATAAACAATCAACGGCTATTGTATATGAAACGCCCCAAATTGTGGGTGTGTCACCGAATCCCGCAGCAGAACTCTGCAGCAGCGTTTCAAACCGTATTACATTTTCCAATTTAATTTTATGTCTCGTGTTCCAATCAGTTTTTTCCATCGATATAGGCAAAACATTTTTATGGACTTCTCGTTATTATTAATTGATTTTCATCATAACATGCATTATTCGAAAATTCTGAGATCGGGGGCAGGCGTGCCACGCGTAATGCTAAACTAAACGCAAGACGAAAAATAATGTTAAATTCACAATTCTATAGAATGTATACCGTTTAGTGTTTGAGATGAATCTTTGGAAGGTCGTGACCAATATACAAGACCAGCTGTGGTAGTATTTGCGTTCATAATACCCTTAGGTAGTCCTTAACCACTAATACAAAATTATTGAATTAAAATTATACTTCATAAAAAAAATACTAAAAATAAACATTAGTATGACTTATGTACAGTGGTGGATCTAGAATTATCTTATGGTGGATGCTACATGTTGACAAGTGACAACTAAGCTAGGTACTTATCATGAACAACTTCGAAGTAACAACGAATTTAACCTATTTTTTGATAATAGTCTATAATTTATACATTTAGCTCTAATATCGATACCTGATAAGTGAAATCAAAGTATAATAAAAAAAAAAAGTTCCATCAACGGTGGATGCTTTAGATTTATTTAATACTTATTTTTTTTAATTTGTGTTGTTTCAAGTAGTTCAGTTGATCAAACATATTAGATATGCATTTATAAATTATAATCTATTATATTTATGAAAATAAAAACTATTTTATATATTTTATATTTTATTTAAAAAATAGAATTTCATATTAAATAATAAATAATATTAGGTATAGGTACGTTTTAATATTATTAGTCAATAATAAACTTAAAAAAAAATTGTGGGGGAAAATGTCCTACTAGCCCGTAAACAGTCGGGGGGGGGGGAAATTTCCATTTACCCTATATTTTATATTTACGTATGTCGAATCATATTACCTCATCAACATGCTCTGACCTTTGCCTGCGCACCTTGACTTTTGTCTACGGTATAGGTAGTATGGGTAATCGTTTGTGATGATTTTTGACGAAATCAGCTAATTGTTACGACGGAAACAACGTCACATCGTGCGGAGATATAATGACTATCATTATTACAATACACAATATTACTATTATGACTTCAGTAATAATTATAAGACGCTGACCCCGCCACGCGTTATGCGCGTGTTCTCGTGTGTCGTCAAATGATCTACGAATAGGTATAGACATGTTTATGTCAGCTTAACGAGTCATCTCCGGTAGGTACCTTTGGTGTTTCGACTTGTTTTGATACCAAAGTAAACGATAAAAGTCGAAATTAGTTAATAAAACCGTGTGCTACATTACAATATTATTGTATAGTATATTTTTTTAAACAATGTTGATTGAAAGACATCGACTCCGAGGAACCACCTCATGTTTTCCAAATCCTTCAAAAATAAATAAAGAAGTAAATTGCGTGATGAATTCATTTATTTCTTCAGTTATATTATCGGATAATAATAAATACAATTGGCAAAATTTTAGTACTTTTGACCGAAAATACAAAATAATTAATACTCGTGTAGTGCCATATCGACATATGACGTGCCTGCACGTTCAACTATTTAATTTACACATTATCACACACACTTAGTAGTTAGTACGCACACATGATTTACATATGACCCGCACGTCACACATAGAAATGTACCTATGTTGAACTCACTTAAAAACCGTTTAAAGTTTTGCAAATTTATGTCGTAAACGGGCTAAAACCTCTGCAAACTCGTCATTTTTGGATGTTATATTATATGAGCTATTCTTTCGTTATATGCGGGCACGGATTGTACATGTGTGAGTAGTTAATTATCATTAGAGTATAATATTACTGTGCATCATCCATCGACTATAGGTACCCGCATCATATAATACATACGACATAATAGTAGATAGGTACGAAAAAAAATTATGAACGTAAAACGGCCCAAAAATATATGTACGAGAGGTTTGGTTTTTAAAAAATGAAAATATTTTTGAATTCATACTACAAGTTTACTTTGCATCGGTCTGAGTATTACTTTTCAAATAAGTAGGTACTGCCTAAACTGAAGTAAAGTTAACTTTTTAAAAGCTCAATCACGTTTAAATTTTTAAATTAATTAAAACAAATTACCTTAAATTTCGTCAAACATTTAAGGAATCTTAATGAAAACCTATAGGGGTTTCGCATAATCGCATAGGCCCCTTAACCAGGTTATGTAGCCTATAGCTATACACATCTCACTGCAGCAGTATCTATAACGACCGCAGTATCAGACTTTGTCCCGGTCGACCTTCTCCATCGTACCCAAATATTCATTCACAAGGTCCAATTAAAACCGTTTATCGAAGGCATTTTACGTGGACATTATATATTTAAAAATATATATAATCACACGCTCGGATAGTATACACTTTCTATCCCCTCACAACGAAAATGAATATCAGCTGTTTTATTTCGATTATTCATATTAATCTGGGCGGAATACAAATACGTGTCAGTTACCAGATCGAATTTAAGGAGCAGTACGCCGTTCATACCTCGTTAAAGACACCGAAATAATAATAAAAAAATAAACAATAATAATCACTTGTCGAAAAGGAATTGAAAAAGAGAGAGAAAAAATATGAAAAGGAATGCCTGCTGTGTTATATATATATGTTTAATATTATATATAGGTGTCATGTGTATAATAATACGGTCTGCTCCAATACGTACTTACGAATTTTATAGATATAAACGTCTTCAACACTCGTCGCAGCAATTTATCGTTTCTCGTGAATGGCAAAACCTTCTAAAGCCCAGCTCCGTACGCAAAGACGATTACATTTTTTTCCCCTTGTAATATTACATTAGGTATCATTACGAAACAATATTTAAGTTCAGATAGGTACACGACTTATTTGTATGCAAATGATAAGTCGCGATGTTTAAAATATTATTAGTGAATTCACCTGGAAATAAACATTTCTCGGATAAGGTCGAAAAACAAAATCGCACACAGGTATACTGACCTTAGTCCGTAATTACCAATTCGTTTTAGTCCAATTAATGAAATGCCGTTTAAATAATAAGGGCGTTCTTACACCCAACGACCAGTAATAATAATAATAATTGTAATTTTATTATTATTATTTCACAAATAGGGAAAAACAATTTGATCACGATTGTACAACAGCCATCGTGGACTAGTCGATCATAACAAAATTCAATATTTAGTAGAAAGTCAAATATGGGTAACTACAATCTTGTATGATTTTTGGGTATTGAAAAAAGAATCATTTTCGATAAGCGAAATGGAAATATTTCGTTTTACTTAATTGAAATTTTGTGAAATGTAACATAGCATAAAAGCTGGTGTTACTGCTTACATGGCCGTTCTTCATCAATTACGCACCACCATTATTTAGGGCTTAACGTATAGAGTAAAAACGTGGTTGTATGTTCGACAGTGTGTGACAATCGACATTTATCGACCTCGGACTTAAGAAAATATATTAATAACAACCTTTATAATGACGTGTCGTTAAAATAACGAGAACGTTCAGATTGCAAGTGTTGAAAACCAACAAAAAAAAATCCAACTATAACAATAGTACATGGGGTTGTTTATTTTTGAAAGTTGTATTTGAATAAATATTCGGTTTGCCTCCCCCCTCCCCATGTAAATTTTAAACATGCCCACCAAAGCCCTTTTGCATTCGTATTCGCTCGTTCTTGAAATACATCGTATTCTAAGTCATATACTATTTCTAAAACACCTACATCATCAAAGAGATGTATTATAATGGCAGTGAGAGGGCTCTGCATAATAATCTCGCGTGAGCATGCATATTATAGTACTGGTCCTTTGTGGAGCTTAAACTATTGCGAAACTCGCGTACCTACCTATATACATATTATACGATGGCGCGAAATGATATAGAACAAGTTTCGAGCGGGTCAAATTCAAAGAACCTTTTGAAGTAGGTATATAATATAACCATACGTGCAGTATTGTATATTATACGCACAGGGTCTATTCGAAAAATATATATAATATGCTTGATGGACCGCAACTTGCGTATTATAATAATTATTATAATTATTATTTTTCGCGGTCGGGGGGCTCGAGAAACGTAACCGACCCGTCGGTTTGTCTACCGAAATCCCATCGAAAGTTCTACTACTTAGCAACGAATTACGATCGACGAAACGTAGGTAATAGGTATATATTATAAATCCTTCAAGGCTATAACTATATGCTGAGCAATTAAGGGATACGATTTAAAAAAAGTTAATTTGCCCACGGAAATGATAGATTTATAGCTATAAGAGGTACTGCTGTTTGTTTTACGTTTGATGACTTCAAAACGTTCGGTCACGATTTTTCCGTCTATGGTATTTTGTATGAATATAATTAATAATCCATGAGCCAATGTGCTGACGATATCTATCTGAGTATTAACGAATAATTATCCGCTTAGTATAAATAGCAGTAGCAGAGTCACACTATATATTGTCGATTTTGGTTTTAAAATAATTTATTTATAGGCATTTATAGTTAGTGAGCTGTCGGCTAATAAACGAATTCGAACTAATTCTATAACATTAAACTAGTATATCGGTATAATACAATATATAACCGGTCGACGGGCACTAATCAGAATCGCATTAAAAAAATCAATGATTTAAAAAAAAAATCCCTTTTTTTTTAATTAAATACTCGTTATAAATGATTTGTATAATTGTTTTATAATCCGGTTACCTACCTGCCCTATTTGTTACATATTAGATGATAAACTTAATATTATGATTCGTATTATTATTATTATTATTATTACCTATTATATATCACTCGAAAGTGCACTAATTATCTATGACAGAGAGATTATTGTTGTTATTATTATTATTATTATTATTACATATATTATATAAGGTAGTCAAAAACAGTAGTTATTAAATAAATGTAAAAAAATTTTTTTTTAATACGTAGCGTAATCTTTGTGTGTACAATATTTACTTTTCATAACATTATAACAACATATTATACACTTATATATTATAGCCGTATATTGTGTTTACCTATACACACGTCATGTGTACTGTTTATTCGTAGTTATTAAGTAGGTACCTTTCAACATTATTAGATCTTACAACACTTCGGCAGTATTGTAAAAACGCTTACATCACCGTCTGCTGTAGTCCAAATCTTCAAAGTTCACACTACTAAAACTAAATATTTAAAAACTTCTTCTCTAACCTAAATATTATTATGGCCATACGGTAATCGAAATACGGGCATACGGAAAACAATCTAATTTTTCTAAAATTAAAACTTTTCAATCCAAAACTCCAATCATTCTCAATTGCCATAAATAAATTAATACAATAAATTAACCAAACTTTCCACTTCGGTTTACATACTGTAGAAAGAACAGCCAGTCACTATATATCGTCGCTACCTATCTTCAACTCAAAATCATCTTAATCCTCTAACCAAGAATTAAAGTGCAGAAACTGTGCCAGAAAGCCCATATTCACCATATTTAAAGATACAGGTGTGTGATATTTCAAATTAACAATGCAATATAATATATATGTGAACATTAAATATTAATACCCCCCCTCTTCCCACACTCAAAGTTTAAATGGTCGCAGATAAGTGACTAATTTCTGGTGTGTAACTTGAAGTCAACATTACATAACAACAAAAAAAACGTTATTTTTAATCGATTACAAAGTGTATTTCTATGTTTTGTTGACCGTTATAAGTTATATCGGAGTCCTCTGCCTATTTCATATAAATTCTATGGTGTGTGTTACAGTAATTTGCAATATACAAGCTACAAGTATATAGGTATAATATGATCTAAGCGTTCTGGTCTATAACTCTGAGTTAAGAAATGTCGAGTGTTTTGTGATAAAAGAATCACCATGTACAAAATGTAGATAACACATTTTAGTTGCAGCTGATGTTCGGACATTCTATTAGATACTATGCGTGCCCGCGTCGACGATAAACTGCAACAACGAACAAATAGTATGTATAAGAGATATAAAACAAAATAAAAAAAATGTTCGGGGAACAAATTTGAAGTGGCCCGGAAAATATTTAGAGTGGTCCAGAAGGAAAATAAAAGCCGCTCGAAAGGGTCTCGAGTGCCCGCCTATACTGTACACTTTACGGCATAATATACGCTGGCACAAAAGCGTACGCGTATATATGATGACTGAAAGCCTTAACGGACGAGTGGGAAAGTTTTGACCGTACAAGACTAATGATTTATAAACGAGGCTTTTTTTCCGGGCAAAAATGTACCGTAAACATGCCTTGACTAGGTCCGGAACAGACGCCTGCTGCAGCTCTCTCCATAAGGCCGTAACCATGTTTTATTCAAATGCTGTTGTGATATTATGCCGTTACAACTATACGGGGTTTTATAATAATAATATATTCCTAAGTAATAATATCCTTATAATTATTGTAATATAGTATTATAGTTATTATGCATCTATCTTATTACATATAATATACTTAATAATAATATATATCGTGTTTACACGCCAATATGTTTTCTGCAATTATATTACACATTTTATTAATCGCCAACACTTTTATCGAAAATAATCTATATACATTGTATTGGAAGTCTTATATAGTTCGTCCGCGGTAAAGTGTCGTTATAGAACACTAGAGGATCGCACCAAAATCGTGAAAGTAAATTTTCGGCCGTTTTTTGATACAGTTTGATTACTTAAATTAATATTGATAGGTACCTAGGTTTGTATTTTATTTTTATATTAAGTATCATTGACTTTAACAAATTCTAAATTCGAATTAAGTCATTGTACCTATTTAAATCGTTCCGATTTCAGGTCGTCATATAATTCGGAGTGTATACATTTATAATAATTCACTAACACTTAACTTATATTGTGTAAAGTGGACTGCTGAGACTGATAAAATACAATAATTATTGTTTGACAGTTATTGTCGTTCTCAGTGGCGTGATAACCACAAAGCCTAAGACGCACGGAGCTCCAAAATTGTTTTTTTGAAAATGCCAGATGGGTGGTCGTTGATGACATGTGTATTTTTTAATATATTGCAATTTTTCATATATATTATTATTATAGACTGAAGTAGTTATGGTACACGTAATAATGTATATTGTTTACAATAAAAGTAAAAAATAAATGTAACGCTTTGTCTGGTGTATACCCAGCTAAAGTATCAATCGAGTGGCGTCATTTATTCCAGAACAAAGAAAAACATCACAGTATACTGTTTCAGTTATCTCTAATCTAGGAAAAAAAAATCTCCAGAAAAATATTGTTTGCTTAAGAGTTGTTAAAACTATTTTTGAATCATTTTTAAAGACATTATTGCAGTTAAAATGTTTTTTTAGGACATATTTGGATAATTCATAGAGCATTTAATCCAAGTCATAATTATTACGTATTACTATTTTTATATTTAAGTATTATAGTATAGGTACCTTACCTACTTTATTTTATAATTTTAAAACTAATTAGTTTCTTCGGGGATCTTTTTTCCAGGGATTTTTTTACTGGGATTTTTTTTTCCGATTACAGTTATCTCAGTTATCATGCGTCTGTTCTGCGGCACAACAACTACGATGTTGGAACCGGTGACGTAACCACGGGGAAGCACAAGGAGGCGCCATGCTCCCTCAAACGTATTTTTGCCGAATATGACAATGTAGAAAAATTAATATTGACCACTTTTATAAAAAAAATATCCTAGAAGAACGAAAGTTTTAGATTTGACTTGGACTCGATAGTAATAATAGTATATTAAGATGTACCTAAGTTGATTGTAATACACGATTATAAATAAAAAATTTGTTAGAAATGTAATTAATTTCAATAAGATGTATTTAATATTACCCATCGGGTCATAGGTATAATATGTATAATAATTATCCATATACAGTGCAAATAATTGAAATGTAATTTTTGTAAGGTTTTTCTTATTGCCCTACCCCCCCCCCCCCCATTTCAGAAATCCTCGGCTATGCCACCGATGGCGTGTAATACCAATAATAATTTCAACTGCCGATAAGATGAAAATAATTATTATTATACCTAGGTACAAACCTGCAGCAGAACGGAACCGGCAAACGCGCGTATTCCTGCAGTATGATATATTATCATAATATATCGTACCACGATATGATATGCAGCATGATTTATCGAGCAAACGCGTATTATTTGTTAACAGTCCGACGGTATTACAGCTCCACCGTGATATATCGCAGTACGACTATCGGGCAACCCGTAATCGTATTATATACCTACACGTATAGGCAAGTACACGAGCATGTTCGTACCTATTATACCTATATCACAGATCACTGTACAGCCGTGTACGGTGTATACCTCCTATAGTGCAGCTCGCAGCATAATAATATCGTGTAATATAATACACGAGAGAAAACGATAGAGTGGGTACACGTAGAAGTCGTCGTCGTACCTATACCGTAAGTCCGTAACACTGCAGCAGTCGGACGTTTGCAAAACAATATAATATAATATATAATTTAATTGGACCGCCTGCAACCGGTTTAATTAAATAACAATATAATGATAATAATATTTCGACAATAAAATGTCAATCAGACCGCGCTGCCCCGAAGTCACCTTTTAATGGCGTATAGGTAGGTACGCTCATTGTTGTACAATATAATAATATATAACCGCCAAGCACACCTAAATCGGGCGCTAATTTCATCACACCTCTCGCGATTTCAGCCCACCCACAGTGTTCGGACTTATCTAGATGAATATCTAGATAATTATTTATCCATCTTTTATCTTATCTAGATAAATAGTTATAAGGTATCTAAACATTCATCTTAGATAATTTTTTTTACTAATCTAAATAAATTCATCTAAATACATTTTTTATTGATAAAAATCGTGAAATTGTACTACATTTTAAAATATTTATACAGATTATCAAACGAATTTATGGTTTATAAATAATGTAATTATTTTTATTTATATCATTATTATTATTATGTTCCTAGTGCCCAACTAAAATATACCAAAATGTATAACCATTTAAAAAATAATTGTATCTTTTTTTATCTTTATCTTTATCTTTATCTAAAAAAATACTTATCTAATCCGAATACTGCCCACCCGCAGCTTCACCCGTGAAGTCTACGACGTGACAAGTTTATAGCCGATTGGCGATTAACGGACAATTGAACAGTGCAATAATTTGTGCGAGGCGAAATCGATATCTTCCGGAAAACCCTCCATAAATTATTAAACGCAAACCGAGTGGTTGAGAAGTGGGGAGTACACGCAATATGGTGTTGATGATACCCTTCAATCGTTGACCAAATGTTTATACTTGTCTTTCGTTTATACGTACCTACGTCTACTCTATGGTGGAGGGGGAGGGGGGGGGGTGAACAATAAATATGCGACGAGAAGTGCCTGTATGGTATAAAACTGCCTATAAGGTTAAGAGACCTGGTCGAATGACATTAGATGTGGGATGGCGGCGGTGGCAGGATGATCATTGTTTGCTGTAAGTACGCATCAATGCCCCACGAAAGGGCAACTACATATTATTATGCTGAAGAGGTGATTTGCGGTTGAATGATAATAATGTCCAGAGGGGCAGGGCAACGAGTCAAGAATAGCAACTCTTGAGCCATGCCCCGGAAAACAGGTACGCCGAGAATAAATTATTATGATTTAAACGGTTTATGATTAGATTTCAATTCGTTCAGGCTTCGTTTAAGCCGAAAACAAAAAAAAGTTCTTAGTATAATATGGTCGAAGGATAAAACGGATCATATTATAACATCCGTTCTGGAAAATTATTCGCTTGTTGTGTATAATGACATATAAATTGTAGTGCGCTATATAGATGAAACGCCAACAAATGTAAAAAGAAATTTAAAATACCCTGTGGGTACCCATTCTTCGGGAATACAAATAGCCAATACGACCGACATCGGGTTTTAAAGAGAGGGTTGATGATATTTGCTCATAGACCAGGCACTTTCGTCCAAAGTCAAAAAAATCGATTTCAGTATTGTTGTGGAAAAAGAAGTACTAAAATCAGTATTACAGACATTTGCACATGGCGACCTACTTTGGATCCGACCAGACGTCGTGTGTACAAAAATATACGTAAATAATAATAATAGTAATCGTTCGCATCATATTCCGAGATCGACTTCAAGACGGTAATATTGACCGTCTGTTCTGCATATATAATAATAAGTTTGCTATTTCTTATGGTTTGAGCTACAAATCGGCCGGTCTCGCTGGGTAAATAACGAGTCAATTATATAGGGGTAAAATACCCATAAATAAATATATATGTCATACTACCCAACTATCCCTCTGTGCAAGAACCCACCGCCGTACACGCATATAGTATAAGTTACGATTTAAGACACGTTTTCGTTTGCGTAGGTGAGTGATAAGGGTGAATATGTCATCCCCAGAAAATATTGACTATTGAGTATTGAAATAGGACATACTTTGGTCCCCAAGAGTTATTAGCTATAGGATGATTGGTCCTCGGTGTATTTTGATAATAAGACGTTTGTCCCCCGGTGTTAAAATCTTTATTTTCTATTAATTACTCTGAAAACATTTGAATAATGAGAAAAGAATATACATTTTGGAAATAAATCCTATACTAGTTCATTAATTTATTAATACAAAAATGAAATTAATATGCAAATAATAAATGTGTCAATAACAATAATTTCTAAAGAAAAGAAAATTAAATTATCCTGTACAGAATTAACATTTATGATAATATTATGAAGTTATTTTATGTTAAAAACTATCATATAGTGAGTTGACGTATACAAATTATGAGTGAATTATTAAATTTTAAATTATTTGTTATAGGTGATTGTCGTGATTGCAGCCATTAGGTGACTTCCCCCTCCCGCCAATCAAATCTCATCAAATTTACTATTGTATAATATGAAAATACAGATTAAAAAAAATGCAATAATAATTACATTATTGTATTTGTATTACAGTAATGTTCGTAACATAAAAATATAAATTTTATTATAATGTCGAATTGTTTTCTAAACTATATAGTTTTGTTTTTAAGAAATAAAAATATAAAAACAATGATTTAAAAACAGCAGAGACACGTTTCGTGCATTATAACCGTGCGGGGTAAGTACCTACCACTGCCTACCACGGTAATGGTTGCGGCTATAAAGACGAGCAGATTCAATAACGTTTGGTCGCGTCCCATTTCTGTCGGAATACATTGTACACGACGACCTTTAAAATGAAAATAAAATTTAAGAAAAAAAAAAGAGACATTCGCGGACTTTCTTTTCAGACGGCAGCTCGAACTGGTTTAAATTAAAATAATACTTTGCGTTACAACCTCTGCTCGACCGGCCGCGGTGTGATACACTCTGTATACCGTATACCTATATAAAATATCTATCAATGTGTGTGTGTGTGTGTGTGTGTGTGTGTGTGTATGTGTGTGTGTGTGTGTGTGTGTCTGTGTCTGTGTGTCTGTATGTATAAAGCCTGCAGAATAATAATGACAACAATATTATTATTATTATTATAAACCCATTAAGCCCATATAGCACAATGCTATTATATTGTACTGGATTGGAAAATGCACAATCCGATCGCAATTTATTTACGTTTTTACGGCCGGCAAAAGGTACCTATAATACCGCTGTAACGTTATTATGAATTCTATAACGGCCCCGCCGCTACTACGACAGAATATAATACATTTAATCGACGACAAAACCGGAACACGCGACCGCTATTTGGTCGTACGGTGACTATACCTACGACTACAGACTACAACTACAGTGCTTGCGGGAAATTTCCTTTGAAAAAGGAATTAGCTTGACTTCTCGTTTCTATCTATAGTTTAAATTATTGACATCGTCTAGTTCTGGAGTTCGACGCCCGAGGGTACAACAATCGGTCCGTTTCCTCGTTTTCGCTTTTCGATTTTTTTTTACTTTATGTCATAATAATAATATATTGGACCTGACTATATTATAAAATAATTATTATTATTGTGCATAATATATAGTAATAAATTAACGATGAATTAAAAAAAAATTTTGAAAAACAAACAACAAATATCGTACAAAATATTGTTGGCGAAAATATATTTTCGAGATTACCCTTAACTCTGGTATGTAGAAAATTCATTCATTGTAAAAAATGAAATGTGCCATAATAATTTGATAATTTGCACAATTTTTACTTATTCGCGTTAATACCGACTATTAGCTATTATCGTAATTTTAAAGCATAATAATATTTAAGTAACCTACCTACGCCGTTATAAACGTTAAAAAATACGACACTAAAACTTTTGAAATATATATTATGCGTGTATATAATATTAAAGAATATATATAAACATAAATGCATTAAATATAACGAGGTTTTTAAAAGCATCTAAATCCGATCCCGAGTATTACGAAGTTTAACACCAAAAATGTGTTTAAAATTATAGTGATGTTATGGATTTAACTTTGGCGTTATTCGTAAGTTTGGTTCTTAAATTATAATATGTTTTTCATGTTTTTACAACCGTTATTGTTATTATTATTATTATTATTATTATATGGGTTTTCCCTGTGATAATTTGATAGTTTTAAAAAGAGCATTTTTTTTTTTTATGTACGAATAAGGTTCATAATATTTCACTTAATATGCATAAACATTTTCCCCCAAAAACGACGACTGTGAACAATATAGTTTTAACTTTATATTAATAAATATCTTCGCTATATTGTTATATATAATACAGGCGCTGAGATATAAAACATTACTTATAATATGAATAAAAAGCATCTCTTAACCGTATAAAGTGAATTAATGCATGTCAGTTCTTTGACTAAGAATAATTCATAAATTATTTTGAATTAAATATAAAATAACAGTATCCATTATTACGATGATGATCTAGTTAAAAAATAAAATTTATTTACATGTTAATATTGCAATATTTATATTATTTCCTATGCGTTAAATTATTTTTTACATACATCATAAATCTGATGAGTGGTGATTATAATAATATAATAACTATCATTCTTTCAATTACCATTTTTCGGCAATTACATTTCAATGATGGAAAATACAACAATAACAACGATTTTGATTATGTAAACAATATCCCTATTTATTGTAATTTACATAATTACACCCTCCCGCGGCTGATACATCACTGAACACTGATTGTGGACTATAGTAACTTGTTTATTTGACGTTTTTTCTGTTTTTTAGTTGTCCTGAATATGTTTCATTCATTTCGCCCATACATAGGTATTTCATTTCAACAAACAAAACAATTGGAATCAACCAAGGTAAAATATAGGTAAAAATTGCAAAATTCACCATCGTAGTATAACAAGCGCTGGTGGAACGCAAACTTTTGAAGACCATATCGATCAAAAAAAAAACTAAAATTACAGTGATTTATATTGTTCGACGCTTCTTATTGGAGAATTCGATAAAATAGAAAAAATAAAGAGACTGACACAGATTGACGCGAGTAAATAATTAATAAATTGTTGGATAAAATAGCCTGGATGTTTTAGAACTCGTCGGTAAATATGAAAGTAAAAAATCATCTCGTTGTATAACTATTAGGTATAATAACAATTAAAATGGACTTAGTTTTTTCACTCGTCATTACGTCTGGCCTTGAATGGAATATTAGGTATATAATATTATGATAGTACGACGAGATACGATTCGGGAAAAAAACACATACCTCATTTTATAATAACATTCGAATCATCATGCAGGTGTTAACATATTATAGCAATATTATGTACGGAGTGATTCGTTCATTATTACTGGTTAAAAATTATTTGTATGCATCGAAATACTCCCAAAAGTATTCTGCTTTGTTTCAAACAAAAAATACAAGTACATTGTCTTTCAGAAAAGTAAACAACTTTCGATAATAATGACGACAATCAATAGCAAAAAAATGTATATACATAATAATATGTAAATTATATTTTATTCTTAATTTTGTTTTTTAATGAAATAAGTTTATATGAAAAAAAATGATATCAAATATTCAATAATATTTGAAATAATGTGTGTCTTACGTTGAAAAAATGTTTAAAAATAGATCAAAACAGCGAAAATATTGGAATATTATATCATATATAAACATTGATATTTTGTGAAAATTAAGAAAAAGTACACACCCATTGTAAACCCAATATATTCATCGCTCCTCTCAGACCCTTGAATAAATGCTTATTTAAGACTACACCACCCATAACATCATAGTTATTAACTACTGAATTATGAGCTGTAAACCTTTAAATTCATAAATTAAATAATTTTTTAATTTATTACCATGCACACAACAACCGTAAAAGCTAGTTCAGTACAGTTTATATTATTTTGTTTTATTTACAATAATTACAGACATGATATACATATATATATAAATAATTAAGTCGATATATTATTATTTTATTTTATAATACTGATTTTATATCTGACTCGACCGGACAATTTTATTCAGAATTTCTATTAAAAAGCTAAAAGAGCCGAGCAATTGTAGTCTGTAGAATACAATTATTACGGTGATATGTATATGTTTCTAAACATTAAGTACCTACTTGCATATGACTCGTAAAAAACTCAATATATTTGAGTAATTTTACACTAGTTTAACAATAATAATATTATTATGCTCAAATATGTGAGAATGTTTGGATGTTTGAATGTTACTATGGTCCGCACCCCGGCCAATATACACCTCAAAGTCACGTCACTGCGCTTACAGCCAGTGGCGTGGTGCTTAGCCCTAGAAATTTATTTTATTTTTTTTTAAATTAAAATTTTTGTGCTTGAATGTATATTTAATTATTATAATATTTTGTTTATGTTAAATTATTTATGACGTTCTATAAGAAAAATTCTAAATTATTGATGTATTATGTAATAGGGAGTAGTGAGTGGGTCATTGGTTAAATATCTACTTTGCTTAGGGTTTGAAATATGCTACTATGCTAGTCACGCCACTCCCATACAGCTCTGCTGATATCGGATTATCAGTTCGATATTGACCAAATAATCGAAGCACGAAATCGGTGTGATTGTACGTCATATCATTATCGTAATAATATTATATTATAATGAGAGCGATTCGGCTCACGATCTGATGGCAGCAGTGCAGCTGAATCGAGAACTGTTCGTGTATTTTGTCAAGTCGCACCTACTGCCGCGCACATATTCCACACATAATAATAATATGATATTATTATAGGTAGGTTGTTTTATACAAAATAATATTATAAATATGATATTATGTATTTCGTAATAAGCGACGTTTCGATTTTTTTATTTTTTTATTGCTTGATTTTTTTTTTATATATACCTACTCGCCGACGTAACTATAACCGCAACGAGCACCGATATCGCATACACTTCGCCACCTCTACGTAATAAAAAACAAGGCGCTTCGTTTATCACATTCGTTTTCGGAAACCTAAAGTGTTTGTGAAAACGTTTTTATTTTTTACATTGGTTATTTTATATAAAATTTTTTTACGCTACTACATATTATTTTTTGGGAAATTCTTGGAAAATTTTTCAAAATTGAGCATAAGAAATTAAAAATGAATTTTTTGTTAAAAAAAGTTAAGACTTATAAATTGATTTTGATTTTTTTCCAATCACAAACCTCTGGAGGTAATATTACTACAAATTGTTCAAAAAAAAATTTACCTACCTACATCTTATTTTCAATAACACTCAAATAGGTTTTCTGAGAACACGCATGTTCGGTGTTAATGAATCACTCTGTACCTACGATATCTTATACCCGTACTACGGTCGACCAATATATAGGCCGCTTGACCGGGACGTGCATCAAAACTTACGCCTATATTCCGTGATAATGTACAATAATATACAATATATGTTACGATTTACACCAAAATTATGTCGGTTATCTATATATATATTATACCTCGATATACCGACGTCGGGATAAGTCCACGACCTACTGCTATAATATACGTATTATTATTACCGTAACATAGGTACCTACAATACGTTATGCACACGTACGAGCGTATAATATATTATGCGTATGTAGGTACGTATATATATATATATATATATATGTACGTCATGTAGGTATAGCCGGGTGTAATCTATCGCCGCTCCCGCCGAGGCTCTTGACCCAGAGCTTTGTATGCATAATACTTATATACATATACACACACATATATAATATATTAAATTACGCACCTATACGATAAAATATAATATATTATTATAGTGTCGTTTAAACGTACACGCCGTGCCGCGCTTACATGAACCCATTACACGCGGTTGTGTCTGCATGCAGTGTTTGTATACCTATAATGTATAAATTACGCCAACTCGCGAGTATACAGGAAGATTGTCTTGTAACGGTTTGCTTGTAACGGTTGACCACGGTTGTGTATTGGTCACGTCGTAATATATAGGTAAGCCTGCACAGCTAAGCCCGTGGTTAAAAATTAATTTGGAGGGGGGGATGGGAGAACTGCACTCGATCCGATGGTTTCACAGACCTTGTTGATATCTATACTTTTAGTTGACATAATGTTTTATTATTTTTAATATATTTTGTCGAATGTCGATGGATTTAATGCCGCTTTATTAGACGACGTGATTATAATATTATTAAAAGTAAACGTTTTAGAAGGAGCCTGCGATAAACATCAAATCATGTATCTTGTCGATCATTTTTCCAGCGATATTGATGTGTGATATGATATAAAAAAAATACGCTTAATATCACGTTTGGACTCGAGAGTGTATGATATTGTAGTTGGTAGGTACCTACACTTTCTTCCGCCTCTGCTTTATACCGTCAAGTAATTAACAAATCGTTGAAAGTGAACGTGATGGCCGTGATTTAATTTAACTGTATATTATGAAAATTTTAAATTTTATAAAAAAAAAACAACGTAAATGAGGCGCGTTAAGTGGTTTTGTACTAAGGGTGGTTTTCGGGGGGTTCAGATCGACCTTTTTTAAACCTGAGTGCAATATTCCACGGTTATATATTTGTGTCACGAGTACAACTCGATGAAAATAAATTCAATTCAACACCTGAGAAATAAATGCGATTCCCCGCGAATTTCTTCGTCGTTTATCCTATAACCTGCAACCCTCATCCTAGGGCCTTTTTTCAATACACCGAATCTAAGCTATTCGACAATATAATCGCCCTGTATATAATATATTATTATGATATTACACTATAAGTATATGCAGTCACCGCAATCGTGTCCGTGCGACTGATTCCGGTCCTCCTTCGACGCGTGCGCGAAATATTGCGTAACCAATAACAATATTTTGACGAACACGCGGTCCGAATATAGGTAGGTGCCCGTACTACTACCACGATTACCACTATTACCACTACTACCACTACTACTTGTATTACTATTACTACTAGGCGACAACACCGGCTACTTACACATAATAACAGTAGGTATATTATAATAGTTGTAGTGGGTACTGAAGTCTGAAATATAAAAAGCAGCTAACCCTGACGGAGACTACAATGCGATCGCGTGTTATGAGCGCATACTCGTATTATTAATTTATGATATTAAAACGGTTCGCCGAAAAGACTCGATCAGTTTTAGTTTTTTATCTTCGCGTTTTCGTATTTTTAGACCGAGTGAAAACCACAAAAGAACTAATTTCGTTAAATTTCGACTGTACCTATATAATATCAACGATGCTGTGCAACAAAATGATCGATCAACAATTATTATGCAGACGTATTTTCACTTTCTTCTTATTTTGTGATTTGACCACACAAATGTTTTTAATCTCATAAATGTTTTTTAAGACTCTCCAACAATATACGGCATTGTTACCTAAATACCGTTCGGTACGATTTGCGATTTTCAGCGATGGTCGTCAAAAACAAAAGATCTCCAATACATAATGTTCTAAATTAAAAAAAAAATTAAATAAGAATGTACATACCTATATAACCGTTATTCGTGTTTAGTGTTAAAATGTAATAAGTAATTAAATCCATACAAATTTTTGAAAATATTTTAAGTTAATTAACCTATTAGAAGTCTATAAGTATATTTTTAATTAAGAAAATAAAAGTGGTAATCGCATAATTTCAAATTTAATATTATATAGGTAGTGTTCAAAAAGTACAAAATACCATATATTTTTATGAACCTATATCTAATATTTAAAATTATATTTTTCATTAATAAAGTTCTAAGTAAAATATGCTAAAATAAAATATAATATAAGAATATAAAACCAGCATTTTTATTCTCGGGCCATCCCACCAGTTTTCCTCAGAGGAATTTCAAATTTCAAATAACCCATTACCCATCATAATATTATGTACCTACATTACACCCAATAATTTTTTACGCGCTAATTTCGTACTGAAAAAGCGTGAGTGTAAAATTGGCATATCCTCTGTATATACGAGAGATGCTATGACATAATAATATTATATTTGGTATAATAGATGTGTAGGCAAAGTGTTCGAAAATATAATTCATTGTTATTATCATTGTGCGGACAGGTATTTGATTGACGACATTTACACTATACCGGCAGCACGTGTACTTGTACAATACATATATAATTTATAAATGATTATAGATATAAAATATAGGTAGGTAGGTAGGTATGGGTAGTCACGTACTTCAACGTTCTCCGTTGTATTAAACGCTCTGTAGACGATCCGTTATAAAATAAATATTTATAATATTATTTATTTATTTTATACGCATATAATAGCGCTTATTCTTTTATAGATAGTTTATACCTGAATGTACCTACACTTCAGTATACATGTCGCCGGCATTCCAACGGATGGAAATATTGTTTCGTAGGCACAGGCGCTATACGGAGAGACTATAATATAATATTATGCGAAACCACTGATTCAACGATGATAGTTATTTAACATAATTGTTCAACACGACAGGCGCTGCTTATAATGAAACTTTGTCATCGGATAAATCAAATATTATGTGCCTTCCTGCACGAATTTGACTATAATCATAACGATCTTTCTAATGTTCTTATTTAAATTCGAATTAAAACTATTTTAAATTTCACACGGTTTGCCATTGTTTTGGAATTTTGTGCGGAAATAATGTACTCGTAAAACAAGCGCATTGTTATTTCTTATCATTTTTAGAAAATAAAAACATTGAACTATTGTGGTTTGGCATGTTTAAAATTACATGAATTTTTTGAAGTCATCTATAAAACTTAAAGTTCGGAAAGAATTAAACGGCTTATCATTTTAAAATCTAAACCAGTATATATTCAATGAAATTGAAAATATTTCTACAACTATACCGGTCCTCGTTTGAAAGCAATAAAAGATGAATCTGCGTACTAATGAAGGGACTAGAATACAGTGAAATATTTTTTTTTACTTTATTAATTTATGAATAATTATGCAATCTTAAAATCTAATTAGGTATTATAATACACATATAATTTAGTGATTTTTTTAAAATATGTTATATACATGAAATAAAAAGCAGACACCAAATGGTGGAATTTTATAATGTGAATTATAAAATAATCGAAACTTATTCTCGGGCTGTGGCAGATAATGAAAACATTAATTGAAATATAACTGCATCTAATGTAAATATGTAACAAAAATATATTACATTGTAGTTGTTTCATTTTGTCTGTGGTATAAAATATAGATTTTATAAACGCTTATTTTAAGTAATTGACAATTTTTGAAAATAGTTTTAAAGAATACAATTTGGAAAAAAATTCAGAGAAATACGGTTATTATTTTTTAATTATTTTAGATCTAATAAAATTAAATAATATTTTAAAAATCTATCTTTTTATTAGAGCAAGTAATAATTTTACTGCATTTTTGACATATTGTATACTTATTATGGTGCATTTATCGGTGGTTTTAAATGCCATTTTAAAATTTTTTTATGTAGTTAAATCAGTCATTAGTTATACCTATTATAATATAATAATAGAAGAATGCTAGACACAACTATATTCAGTATGCACAGGTAAGTGATTATGAAAAAATAAATCTATTCACGTTTTATAAAATGTCTATATGACTTATTTGTTTGTTAAATAAACTTAAATGGTTTCAAAAATATTTCTGTGAGTCGTTCACTCTACGTGACAAAGCAAAACATATCAATTTTCATCGAATACAGCTGGACTGGGCGGGTAATTTGCGTCGATTGACACCAATGACACCCATTAACTTTGTTTCTTCAACACCCATTGACTCTGCGTCTTCTTCGACACCTTTCTGTAGTCTCCCCTCGTGCACGGACTGATTAAACTTTTAAAATTGCATAAATGTTGCAATCAACTGCTGAATGTAGCACTATAAAATACGATGGTCCCGAGGTCTACCCAACAAATTGTTCTGCATAGATAAACTGTATAATATAGAAAAACCATCGCTGTAAATCTGGCACACGCGTGAGCTTCGTTATTCTCAGACGATTCGTGGGGTACAACAAAACAAAACGAAAAGCCATATGGATGAATTAACATTGCGAACTTTAACGGCTGAAGCTGCAGCAGCAAACGTCGGATTAACGAGAAATTATTATAAATCGGATTCTAAGGTTGAGTCGACGAGAGCACAAATTATTATAATATAATATAATTAATACCTAAATGAATTGTACACTGAAACAGTGCAGTGTGACAATAAAACTATCAAAGTCAATTAATGTCAATACATACATTAAACCGCAGTTTTAACAGTTCCAAAGTAATTAAATTTCGCACGAAACTTTCGATACACGAGGTATGCCGTTGCAACAATACGATTGCCACGGTGGTCATTAAGTTCTGGGGCGATATTAATTGGCGTTTCGCAAACGGCGGGCGAATTAATTAAAACTGTACGCGTAATATAGGCACACTCATATACCTCTATCTACATCACAAAATAGGTATCGTCGAATCGCCGTCAAGTTTAATAAGAGTAGACATTTTATTTGCGCCGACCGCCGTTAACGTCGTAAATACTTACGCGATTGTCGTCGGGAGTCTGGTGGGGAATACAAAAATTGCTATAATATGATTATACCTAAATGCTTCCACAGATATATATATATTATACACCGTTACAATGTACTCTGCAGTGGTGGAGGGGGGAGGAAAATCGTGAATTTATGTACACGAATTGCCTCCCACCCACGCGCTGATGATATTATATTATACGATTCGCTAGGTACAGGCCCCTCTATACTATTACTATATTACACGATACCCGCGTATTTATTACTTATCATTATTTCGTACATTGATATCGTAACGCGGTCGAATAAAACTGTATCGAATAACTCCTGCGGCGGTGCGGGCATTTCAATTTAAGCGATTAACGACATTTTTTTACAAGGCCATGTACGACCGCATATTATAACATAGCAAACGAAAAAAAAATAAATGTATATAATATTATTATATTTAAGTCCAATGAGAGGTAAAGCTCGAAAATACAGTCGGTGGCTACGACTGTCGTACTATACCGATAAAATTACCACTCCAAGCAGAACGATAAATACAAAACTTTTTTCAAAATTATTTTTATACGCCGTCGTGCACTGTTTGTCTTCTAAAATCGAATAACTGAGACACTACGTCGGTCGATTGCGGAGGATCAATAATTGTATTCCTGCATATGCGAGTCAAATCTACAGGTTGCATTATTGAACTGCGATTTATATCAAGCGATGGAGCCAACCCAAAATCGGCCGGAAGGAAGGGCACTAACTGTGCGTAATAATATAATATATACCATCGTATATACGTGGGTGGCGTGAACAGATTTTCGAAATGGCGATCAAACAAAAACTAAAACGAGAGGGAAAAACGACTCTACGAGAGCATCGATGAAGATGCTGACGGGACCAAAATTAAACGGGTTTATTATTGTTAGTATATTTTTTGTAAATCTGGTGATTTTTCTGCAGCATTGTATTTTATAATAATGTGCTTAACGCGACGGTGAAATTTACTATCGTCAAAGAAGACGGGTACACAATGCACTGCGATTATTACACGGAGGTACCGGAGGTAAGTGGTGCCGAGGGATAAACGTTGGTGGCCAACGAGTGGTGGTGAGGAGGAGGGTCCCTCGAACGCGATGAACGACGAAACTTTATGATTTCCTTTGGCACGACGTTTCGATAAATAAACTCATTTTCCCGACCGAGCCCCGCCCCACGCCCGTCGGGGACCGCCGGAAGACTATATAGTTGCCCACCCGACAAAGGTATCGCACGCCCCGCGGAAATAAAAAGAATACCCTTTGGCCGCAAACCGGCGCCACGGTTCAGCGGAAAACGGGTCGCCGGTATAGGTGAAATCGTTTTAATACCGTTTCAACGTAATAAATAATCGCATTGTGTGTCGGCGAAGCCACGAAAAATGGTATATATATAGACGACCCCGGAATATGTTTCAATGAAAAATGCCAAAAGAAAAAAAATCGCCCTATCGGATGCGGTGTAAAACTTTCAAAGTCACGATCGACGCCGATATTCATCGACGTTCTCAATTTATTTTTTTCAATTTTTATACTTTGGTGCATAAACAGAGGTCAAATTATAATCATACTCATTTTTAGATACGCATTACCATATATTAATTGTATAATAATTTTATGATTAACACACATAATATACAATATGGAACAGAACCAGCACTATCCGGATAACATAAATGCAGTAATCCTTCTTGACCTATAGTGTATCTTTGTACTAAAATTAATTTTTCAAGAGATACGTCTAAGGGCCAGTTGCACAGTCTATGATTAAGCTTAATCAGCTGATAACAGATATTTAACCGGCCAAATTTGGCCGATTAAACTATGATTAACTTTAATCAGAGACGGTGCAACTGGCTTAAGTAATGTTTTGTCCATTTCACTGACTTTTGAGTTGGTATTTTTATATTTGATAGAACCGAAGGGATGAGTAAATGAACTACTGCAGGAGGAATTTCGGTTCTATGCAATTGAAACAATTGTTGTGAAATGCTTTTTTCTTCATAATAATAAAACTCGGCGCACCAAATTTTAGATGGGTTTGGGTGGAATCAAAAAATCTGATGAAACCATTCATTTTGTAAGAAAAAAAATCAAAGGAATGAAGGGGGAACGTTCCGTGTTAATTAAAATGATATACTTAACAATTTTGTGAATATTTTCGATGTATTTTATACACAGTGGAAAAAGGCACAATTCACAGTAATAGTTCGGCGCCAGTGGTGGCAAGTGGACGTCACAAAGGTATGGCCGCATAGCGAAACCTTTGAGAGAGGACCTTTGAACGAGTAAACTTTATGAATTCCTTTGGCCCGATGTTTCGCCAGCTAAATACGAACTTATAGTTCGTGGTCTAAAAAAGAAGCCTTTGTGGCCTCAAACCACTTCTGTGGCGTGTATAATATATAATATATTTGTAATGCTAAGTGCAAAAGAGTGATGCGGCTGTAATGGTAGTTGAAAAA